>NW_028149221.1:0-12996 GCF_964270895.1 Podarcis filfolensis | reverse complement strand
CGTCAGATTTTTCCTGAAATTGTGACCGCGCGGCTTAGGGATTTTTTAAAAAAAAAGTTGTTCAGAGTCGAGGGCTAATTCTGTTTCCAATGGTAAAAACACATCTGTTTCCACCGAAAAATCTTTCAAGAGATCCTTTGCAACAGTTTGGAACCATTTTTGAGTGAATTGCGGAACGTCAGTTTTTTGCTGAAATTGTGACCGCGCGGCTTAGGGATTTTTTCAAAAAAAAGTTGTTCAGAGTCGAGGGCTAATTCTGTTTCCGATGATAAAAACACATCTGTTTCCACCGAAAAATCTTTCAAGAGATCTTTTGCAACAGTTTGGAACCATTTTTGAGTGAATTGCAAAACGGCAGATTTTTGCTGAAATTGTGACCGCGCGGCTTAGGGATTTTTTCAAAAAAAAGTCGTTCTGCATTGAGGGCTTATTCTGTTTCCGATGATAAAAACACATCTGTTTCCACCGAAAAATCTTTCAAGAGATCCTTTGCAACAGTTTGGAACCATTTTTGAGTGAATTGCAAAACGGCAGATTTTTGCTGAAATTGTGACCGCGAGGCTTAGGGATTTTTTCAAAAAAAAGTCGTTCTGCATCGAGGGCTTATTCTGTTTCCGATGACAAAAACACATCAGTTTCCACCCAAAAATCTTTCAAGAAATCCTTTGCAACAGTTTGGAACCATTTTTGAGTGAATTGTAGAACGTCAGATTTTTGCTGAAATTGTGACCGCGCGGCTTAGGGATTTTTTCAAAAAAAAAGTCGTTCAAAGTCGAGGGCTAATTCTGTTTCCAATGGTAAAAACACATCTGTTTCCACCGAAAAATCTTTCAAGAGATCGTTTGCAACAGTTTGGCACCATTTTTGAGTGAATTGCAGAACGTCAGATTTTTGCTGAAATTGTGACCGCGCGGCTTAGGGATTTTTTAAAAAAAAAGTTGTTCAGAGTCGAGGGCTAATTCTGTTTCCAATGGTAAAAACACATCTGTTTCCACCTTATAACCTTTCAAGAGATCGTTTGCAACAGTTTGGCACCATTTTTGAGTGAATTGCAGAACGTCAGATTTTTGCTGAAATTGTGACCGCGCGGATTAGGGATTTTTTCAAAAAAATGTTGTTCAGAGTCGAGGGCTAATTCTGTTTCCAATGGTAAAAACACATCTGTTTCCACCGAAAAATCTTTCAAGAGATCCTTTGCAACAGTTTGGAACCATTTTTGAGTGAATTGCAAAACGGCAGATTTTTGCTGAAATTGTGACCGCGCGGCTTAGGGATTTTTTCAAAAAAAAGTTTTTCAGAGTCGAGGGCTAATTCTGTTTCCGATGATAAAAACACATCTGTTTCCACCTAATAACCTTTCAAGAGATCGTTTGCAACAGTTTGGCACCATTTTTGAGTGAATTGCAGAACGTCAGATTTTTGCTGAAATTGTGACCGCGCGGCTTAGGGATTTTTTCAAAAAAAAGTTGTTCAGAGTCGAGGGCTAATTCTGTTTCCAATGGTAAAAACACATCTGTTTCCACCGAAAAATCTTTCAAGAGATCCTTTGCAACAGTTTGGAACCATTTTTGAGTGAATTGCAAAACGTCAGATTTTTGCTGAAATTGTGACCGCGCGGCTTAGGGATTTTTTCAAAAAAAAGTCGTTCAGAGTCGAGGGCTTATTCTGTTTCCGATGATAAAAACACATCTGTTTCCACCGAAAAATCTTTCAAGAGATCCTTTGCAACAGTTTGGAACCATTTTTGAGTGAATTGCAAAACGTCAGATTTTTGCTGAAATTGTGACCGCGCGGCTTAGGGATTTTTTAAAAAAAAAGTTGTTCAGAGTCGAGGGCTAATTCTGTTTCCAATGGTAAAAACACATCTGTTTCCACCGAAAAATCTTTCAAGAGATCCTTTGCAACAGTTTGGAACCATTTTTGAGTGAATTGCGGAACGTCAGTTTTTTGCTGAAATTGTGACCGCGCGGCTTAGGGATTTTTTCAAAAAAAAGTTGTTCAGAGTCGAGGGCTAATTCTGTTTCCGATGATAAAAACACATCTGTTTCCACCGAAAAATCTTTCAAGAGATCTTTTGCAACAGTTTGGAACCATTTTTGAGTGAATTGCAAAACGGCAGATTTTTGCTGAAATTGTGACCGCGCGGCTTAGGGATTTTTTCAAAAAAAAGTCGTTCTGCATTGAGGGCTTTTTCCTTTTTCCGATGATAAAAACACATCTGTTTCCACCGAAAAATCTTTCAAGAGATCCTTTGCAACAGTTTGGAACCATTTTTGAGTGAATTGCAAAACGGCAGATTTTTGCTGAAATTGTGACCGCGAGGCTTAGGGATTTTTTCAAAAAAAAGTCGTTCTGCATCGAGGGCTTATTCTGTTTCCGATGACAAAAACACATCAGTTTCCACCCAAAAATCTTTCAAGAAATCCTTTGCAACAGTTTGGAACCATTTTTGAGTGAATTGCAGAACGTCAGATTTTTGCTGAAATTGTGACCGCGCGGCTTAGGGATTTTTTCAAAAAAAAAGTCGTTCAAAGTCGAGGGCTAATTCTGTTTCCAATGGTAAAAACACATCTGTTTCCACCGAAAAATCTTTCAAGAGATCGTTTGCAACAGTTTGGCACCATTTTTGAGTGAATTGCAGAACGTCAGATTTTTGCTGAAATTGTGACCGCGCGGCTTAGGGATTTTTTTAAAAAAAAGTTGTTCAGAGTCGAGGGCTAATTCTGTTTCCAATGGTAAAAACACATCTGTTTCCACCGAAAAATCTTTCAAGAGATCCTTTGCAACAGTTTGGAACCATTTTTGAGTGAATTGCGGAACGTCAGTTTTTTGCTGAAATTGTGACCGCGCGGCTTAGGGATTTTTTCAAAAAAAAGTTGTTCAGAGTCGAGGGCTAATTCTGTTTCCGATGATAAAAACACATCTGTTTCCACCGAAAAATCTTTCAAGAGATCTTTTGCAACAGTTTGGAACCATTTTTGAGTGAATTGCAAAACGGCAGATTTTTGCTGAAATTGTGACCGCGCGGCTTAGGGATTTTTTCAAAAAAAAGTCGTTCTGCATTGAGGGCTTATTCTGTTTCCGATGATAAAAACACATCTGTTTCCACCGAAAAATCTTTCAAGAGATCCTTTGCAACAGTTTGGAACCATTTTTGAGTGAATTGCAAAACGGCAGATTTTTGCTGAAATTGTGACCGCGAGGCTTAGGGATTTTTTCAAAAAAAAGTCGTTCTGCATCGAGGGCTTATTCTGTTTCCGATGACAAAAACACATCAGTTTCCACCCAAAAATCTTTCAAGAAATCCTTTGCAACAGTTTGGAACCATTTTTGAGTGAATTGCAGAACGTCAGATTTTTGCTGAAATTGTGACCGCGCGGCTTAGGGATTTTTTCAAAAAAAAAGTCGTTCAAAGTCGAGGGCTAATTCTGTTTCCAATGGTAAAAACACATCTGTTTCCACCGAAAAATCTTTCAAGAGATCGTTTGCAACAGTTTGGCACCATTTTTGAGTGAATTGCAGAACGTCAGATTTTTGCTGAAATTGTGACCGCGCGGCTTAGGGATTTTTTAAAAAAAAAGTTGTTCAGAGTCGAGGGCTAATTCTGTTTCCAATGGTAAAAACACATCTGTTTCCACCGAAAAATCTTTCAAGAGATCCTTTGCAACAGTTTGGAACCATTTTTGAGTGAATTGCGGAACGTCAGATTTTTGCTGAAATTGTGACCGCGCGGCTTAGGGATTTTTTCAAAAAAAAGTTGTTCAGAGTCGAGGGCTAATTCTGTTTCCGATGATAAAAACACATCTGTTTCCACCGAAAAATCTTTCAAGAGATCCTTTGCAACAGTTTGGAACCATTTTTGAGTGAATTGCAAAACGGCAGATTTTTGCTGAAATTGTGACCGCGCGGCTTAGGGATTTTTTCAAAAAAAAGTCGTTCTGCATCGAGGGCTTATTCTGTTTCCGATGACAAAAACACATCAGTTTCCACCGAAAAATCTTTCAAGAGATCCTTTGCAACAGTTTGGAACCATTTTTGAGTGAATTGCAAAACGGCAGATTTTTGCTGAAATTGTGACCGCGCGGCTTAGGGATTTTTTCAAAAAAAAGTTTTTCAGAGTCGAGGGCTAATTCTGTTTCCGATGATAAAAACACATCTGTTTCCACCTAATAACCTTTCAAGAGATCGTTTGCAACAGTTTGGCACCATTTTTGAGTGAATTGCAGAACGTCAGATTTTTGCTGAAATTGTGACCGCGCGGATTAGGGATTTTTTCAAAAAAAAGTTGTTCAGAGTCGAGGGCTAATTCTGTTTCCAATGGTAAAAACACATCTGTTTCCACCGAAAAATCTTTCAAGAGATCCTTTGCAACAGTTTGGAACCATTTTTGAGTGAATTGCATAACGTCAGATTTTTGCTGAAATTGTGACCGCGCGGCTTAGGGATTTTTTCAAAAAAAAGTCGTTCAGAGTCGAGGGCTTATTCTGTTTCCGATGATAAAAACACATCTGTTTCCACCGAAAAATCTTTCAAGATATCCTTTGCAACAGTTTGGAACCATTTTTGAGTGAATTGCAAAACGGCAGATTTTTGCTGAAATTGTGACCGCGCGGCTTAGGGATTTTTTCAAAAAAAAGTCGCTCAGAGTCGAGGGCTTATTCTGTTTCCGATGATAAAAACACATCTCTTTCCACCGAAAAATCTTTCAAGAGATCCTTTGCAACAGTTTGGAACCATTTTTGAGTGAATTGCAAAACGTCAGATTTTTGCTGAAATTGTGACCGCGCGGCTTAGGGATTTTTTCAAAAAAAAGTTTTTCAGAGTCGAGGGCTAATTCTTTTTCCGATGATAAAAACACATCTGTTTCCACCTAATAACCTTTCAAGAGATCGTTTGCAACAGTTTGGCACCATTTTTGAGTGAATTGCAGAACGTCAGATTTTTGCTGAAATTGTGACCGCGCGGCTTAGGGATTTTTTCAAAAAAAAGTTGTTCAGAGTCGAGGGCTAATTCTGTTTCCAATGGTAAAAACACATCTGTTTCCACCGAAAAATCTTTCAAGAGATCCTTTGCAACAGTTTGGAACCATTTTTGAGTGAATTGCAAAACGTCAGATTTTTGGTGAAATTGTCACCGCGCGGCTTAGGGATTTTTTCAAAAAAAAGTCGTTCAGAGTCGAGGGCTTATTTTGTTTCCGATGATAAAAACACATCTGTTTCCACCGAAAAATCTTTCAAGAGATCCTTTGCAACAGTTTGGAACCATTTTTGAGTGAATTGCAAAATGTCGGATTTTTGCTGAAATTGTGACCGCGCGGCTTAGGGATTTTTTCAAAAAAAAGTTTTTCAGAGTCGAGGGCTAATTCTGTTTCCGATGATAAAAACACATCTGTTTCCACCTAATAACCTTTCAAGAGATCGTTTGCAACAGTTTGGCACCATTTTTGAGTGAATTGCAGAACGTCAGATTTTTGCTGAAATTGTGACCGCGCGGCTTAGGGATTTTTTCAAAAAAAAGTTGTTCAGAGTCGAGGGCTAATTCTGTTTCCGATGATAAAAACACATCTGTTTCCACCTAATAACCTTTCAAGAGATTGTTTGCAACAGTTTGGCACCATTTTTGAGTGAATTGCAGAACGTCAGATTTTTGCTGAAATTGTGACCGCGCGGCTTAGGGATTTTTTCAAAAAAAAGTTCTTCAGAGTCGAGGGCTAATTCTGTTTCCGATGATAAAAACACATCTGTTTCCACCGAAAAATCTTTCAAGAGATCTTTTGCAACAGTTTGGAACCATTTTTGAGTGAATTGCAAAACGGCAGATTTTTGCTGAAATTGTGACCGCGCGGCTTAGGGATTTTTTCAAAAAAAAGTCGTTCTGTATCGAGGGCTTATTCTGTTTCCGATGACAAAAACACATCAGTTTCCACCCAAAAATCTTTCAAAAAATCCTTTGCAACAGTTTGGAACCATTTTTGAGTGAATTGCAGAACGTCAGATTTTTGCTGAAATTGTGACCGCGCGGCTTAGGGATTTTTTCAAAAAAAAAGTCGTTCAAAGTCGAGGGCTAATTCTGTTTCCAATGGTAAAAACACATCTGTTTCCACCGAAAAATCTTTCAAGAGATCGTTTGCAACAGTTTGGCACCATTTTTGAGTGAATTGCAGAACGTCAGATTTTTGCTGAAATTGTGACCGCGCGGCTTAGGGATTTTTTCAAAAAAAAGTTGTTCAGAGTCGAGGGCTAATTCTGTTTCCAATGGTAAAAACACATCTGTTTCCACCGAAAAATCTTTCAAGAGATCCTTTGCAACAGTTTGGAACCATTTTTGAGTGAATTGCGGAACGTCAGATTTTTGCTGAAATTGTGACCGCGCGGCTTAGGGATTTTTTCAAAAAAAAGTTGTTCAGAGTCGAGGGCTAATTCTGTTTCCGATGATAAAAACACATCTGTTTCCACCGAAAAATCTTTCAAGAGATCCTTTGCAACAGTTTGGAACCATTTTTGAGTGAATTGCAAAACGGCAGACTTTTGCTGAAATTGTGACCGCGCGGCTTAGGGATTTTTTTCAAAAAAAAGTTGTTCAGAGTCGAGGGCGAATTCTGTTTCCAATGGTAAAAACACATCTGTTTCCACCAAAAAATCTTTCAAGAGATCGTTTGCAACAGTTTGGCACCATTTTTGTGTGAATTGCAGAACGTCAGATTTTTGCTGAAATTGTGACCGCGCGGCTTAGGGATTTTTTCAAAAAAAAGTCGTTCAGAGTCGAGGGCTTATTCTGTTTCCGATGATAAAAACACATCTGTTTCCACCGAAAAATCTTTCAAGAGATCCTTTGCAACAGTTTGGAACCATTTTTGAGTGAATTGCAAAACGTCAGATTTTTGCTGAAATTGTGACCGCGCGGCTTAGGGATTTTTTCAAAAAAAAGTTTTTCAGAGTTGAGGGCTAATTCTGTTTCCGATGATAAAAACACATCTGTTTCCACCGAAAAATCTTTCAAGACATCCTTTACAACAGTTTGGAACCATTTTTGAGTGAATTGCATAACGTCAGATTTTTGCTGAAATTGTGACCGCGCGGCTTAGGGATTTTTTCAAAAAAAAGTCGTTCACAGTCGAGCGCTTATTCTGTTTCCGATGATAAAAACACATCTGTTTCCACCGAAAAATCTTTCAAGAGATACTTTGCAACAGTTTGGAACCATTTTTGAGTGAATTGCAAAACGTCAGATTTTTGCTGAAATTGTGACCGCGCGGCTTAGGGATTTTTTCAAAAAAAAGTTTTTCAGAGTCGAGGGCTAATTCTGTTTCCGATGATAAAAACACATCTGTTTCCACCGAAAAATCTTTCAAGAGATCCTTTACAACAGTTTGGAACCATTTTTGAGTGAATTGCAAAACGTCAGATTTTTCCTGAAATTGTGATCGCGCGGCTTAGGGATTTTTTCAAAAAAAAGTTGTTCAGAGTCGAGGGCTAATTCTCTTTCTGATGATAAAAACCCATCTGTTTCCACCGAATAACCTTTCAAGAGATCGTTTGCAACAGTTTGGCACCATTTTTGAGTGAATTGCATAACGTCAGATTTTTCCTGAAATTGTGACCGCGTGGCTTAGGGATTTTTTCAAAAAAAAGTCGTTCAGATTCGAGGGCTAATTCTGTTTCCGATGATAAAAACACATCTGTTTCCACCGAAAAATCTTTCAAGAGATCCTTTGCAACAGTTTGGAACCATTTTTGAGTGAATTGCAAAACGTCAGATTTTTGCTGAAATTGTGACCGCACGGCTTAGGGATTTTTTCAAAAAAAAGTTGTTCAGAGTCGAGGGCTAATTCTGTTTCCGATGATAAAAACACATCTGTTTCCACCGAAAAATCTTTCAAGAGATCGTTTGCAACAGTTTGGCACCATTTTTGAGTGAATTGCAGAACGTCAGATTTTTGCTGAAATTGTGACCGCGCGGCTTAGGGATTTTTTCAAAAAAAAGTTGTTCAGAGTCGAGGGCTAATTCTGATTCCGATGAAAAAAACCCATCTGTTTCCACCGAATAACCTTTCAAGAGATCGTTTGCAACAGTTTGGCACCATTTTTGAGTGAATTGCAGAACGTCAGATTTTTGCTGAAATTGTGACCGCGCGGCTTAGGGATTTTTTCAAAAAAAAGTCGTTCTGCATCGAGTGCTTATTCTGTTTCCGATGATAAAAACACACCTGTTTCCACCGAAAAATCTTTCAAGAGATCCTTTGCAACAGTTTGGAACCATTTTTGAGTGAATTGCAAAACGGCAGATTTTTGCTGAAATTGTGACCGCGCGGCTTAGGGATTTTTTCCAAAAAAAGTTGTTTAGAGTCGAGGGCTAATTCTGTTTCTGATGATAAAAACACATCTGTTTCCACCGAATAACCTTTCAAGAGATCCTTTGCAACAGTTTGGCACCATTTTTGAGTGAATTGCAGAACGTCAGATTTTTGCTGAAATTGTGACCGCGCGGCTTAGGGATTTTTTTCAAAAAAAAGTTGTTCAGAGTCGAGGGCGAATTCTGTTTCCAATGGTAAAAACACATCTGTTTCCACCAAAAAATCTTTCAAGAGATCCTTTGCAAGAGTTTGGCACCATTTTTGACTGAATTGCAAAACGTCAGATTTTTGCTGAAATTGTGACCGCGCGGCTTAGGGATTTTTTCAAAAAAGAGTTGTTCAGTGTCGAGGGCTACTTCTGTTTCCGATGATAAAAACACATTAGTTGACACCGAAAAATCTTTCAAGAGATCCTTTGCAACAGTTTGGAACCATTTTTGAGTGAATTGCAAAACGTCAGATTTTTGCTGAAATTTTGACCGCGCGGCTTAGGGATTTTTTTAAAAAAAAGTTGTTTAGAGTCGAGGGCTAATTCTGTTTCTGATGATAAAAACACATCTGTTTCCACCGAATAACCTTTCAAGAGATCCTTTGCAACAGTTGGGCACCATTTTTGAGAGAATTGCAGAACGTCAGATTTTTGCTGAAATTGTGACAGCGCGGCTTAGGGATTTTTTCAAAAAAAAGTTGTTCAGAGTCGAGGGCTAATTCTGTTTCCGATGGTAAAAACACATCTGTTTCCACCAAAAAATCTTTCAAGAGATCCTTTGCAACAGTTTGGAACCATTTTTGAGTGAATTGCATAACGTCCGATTTTTGCTGAAATTGTGACCGCGCGGCTTAGGGATTTTTTCAAAAAAAAGTTGTTTAGAGTCGAGGGCTAATTCTGTTTCAGATGATAAAAACACATCTGTTTACACCTAATAACCTTTCAAGAGATCGTTTGCAAGAGTTTGGCACGATTTTTGAGTGAATTGCAGAACGTCAGATTTTTGCTGAAATTGTGACCGCGCGGCTTAGGGATTTTTTCAAAAAAAAAGTTGTTCAGATTCGAGGGCTAATTCTGTTTCCAATGGTAAAAACACATCTGTTTCCACCGAAAAATCTTTCAAGAGATCCTTTGCAACAGTTTGGAACCATTTTTGAGTGAATTGCAAAACGGCAGATTTTTGCTGAAATTGTGACCGCGCAGCTTAGGGATTTTTTCAAAAAAAAGTCGCTCAGAGTCGAGGGCTTATTCTGTTTCCGATGATAAAAACACATCTGTTTCCACCGAAAAATCTTTCAAGAGATCCTTTGCAACAGTTTGGCATCATTTTTGAGTGAATTGCAGAACGTCAGATTTTTGCTGAAATTGTGACCGCGCGGCTTAGGGATTTTTTCAAAAAAAAGTCGTTCAGAGTCGAGGGCTAATTCTGTTTCCAATGGTAAAAACACATCTGTTTCCACCTAATAACCTTTCAAGAGATCGTTTGCAACAGTTTGGCACCATTTTTGAGTGAACTGCAGAACGTCAGATTTTTGCTGAAATTGTGACCGCGCGGCTTAGGGATTTTTTCAAAAAAAAGTTTTTCAGAGTCGAGGGCTAATTCTGTTTCCGATGATAAAAACACATCTGTTTCCACCTAATAACCTTTCAAGAGATCGTTTGCAACAGTTTGGCACCATTTTTGAGTGAATTGCAGAACGTCAGATTTTTGCTGAAATTGTGACCGCGCGGCTTAGGGATTTTTTCAAAAAAAGTTGTTCAGAGTCGAGGGCTAATTCTGTTTCCAATGGTAAAAACACATCTGTTTCCACCGAAAAATCTTTCAAGAGATCCTTTGCAACAGTTTGGAACCATTTTTGAGTGAATTGCATAACGTCAGATTTTTGCTGAAATTGTGACCGCGCGGCTTAGGGATTTTTTCAAAAAAAAGTCGTTCAGAGTCGAGGGCTTATTCTGTTTCCGATGATAAAAACACATCTGTTTCCACCTAATAACCTTTCAAGAGATCGTTTGCAACAGTTTGGCACCATTTTTGAGTGAATTGCAGAACGTCAGATTTTTGCTGAAATTGTGACCGCGCGGCTTAGGGATTTTTTCAAAAAAAAAGTTGTTCAGATTCGAGGACTAATTCTTTTTCCAATGGTAA
Organism: Podarcis filfolensis; assembly: GCF_964270895.1. Classification (NCBI taxonomy): domain Eukaryota; kingdom Metazoa; phylum Chordata; class Lepidosauria; order Squamata; family Lacertidae; genus Podarcis; species Podarcis filfolensis. The sequence continues at coordinate 2,508 of NW_028149221.1, read as the reverse complement.
AAACACATCTGTTTCCACCGAAAAATCTTTCAAGAGATCCTTTGCAACAGTTTGGAACCATTTTTGAGTGAATTGCAAAACGGCAGATTTTTGCTGAAATTGTGACCGCGCGGCTTAGGGATTTTTTCAAAAAAAAGTCGCTCAGAGTCGTGGGCTTATTCTGTTTCCGATGATAAAAACACATCTCTTTCCACCGAAAAATCTTTCAAGAGATCCTTTGCAACAGTTTGGAACCATTTTTGAGTGAATTGCAAAACGTCAGATTTTTGCTGAAATTGTGACCGCGCGGCTTAGGGATTTTTTCAAAAAAAAAGTTTTTCAGAGTCGAGGGCTAATTCTGTTTCCGATGATAAAAACACATCTGTTTCCACCTAATAACCTTTCAAGAGATCGTTTGCAACAGTTTGGCACCATTTTTGAGTGAATTGCAGAACGTCAGATTTTTGCTGAAATTGTGACCGCGCGGCTTAGGGATTTTTTCAAAAAAAAGTTGTTCAGAGTCGAGGGCTAATTCTGTTTCCAATGGTAAAAACACATCTGTTTCCACCGAAAAATCTTTCAAGAGATCCTTTGCAACAGTTTGGAACCATTTTTGAGTGAATTGCAAAACGTCAGATTTTTGGTGAAATTGTCACCGCGCGGCTTAGGGATTTTTTCAAAAAAAAGTCGTTCAGAGTCGAGGGCTTATTTTGTTTCCGATGATAAAAACACATCTGTTTCCACCGAAAAATCTTTCAAGAGATCCTTTGCAACAGTTTGGAACCATTTTTGAGTGAATTGCAAAATGTCGGATTTTTGCTGAAATTGTGACCGCGCGGCTTAGGGATTTTTTAAAAAAAAGTTTTTCAGAGTCGAGGGCTAATTCTGTTTCCGATGATAAAAACACATCTGTTTCCACCTAATAACCTTTCAAGAGATCGTTTGCAACAGTTTGGCACCATTTTTGAGTGAATTGCAGAACGTCAGATTTTTGCTGAAATTGTGACCGCGCGGCTTAGGGATTTTTTCAAAAAAAAGTTGTTCAGAGTCGAGGGCTAATTCTGTTTCCGATGATAAAAACACATCTGTTTCCACCTAATAACCTTTCAAGAGATTGTTTGCAACAGTTTGGCACCATTTTTGAGTGAATTGCAGAACGTCAGATTTTTGCTGAAATTGTGACCGCGCGGCTTAGGGATTTTTTCAAAAAAAAGTTCTTCAGAGTCGAGGGCTAATTCTGTTTCCGATGATAAAAACACATCTGTTTCCACCGAAAAATCTTTCAAGAGATCTTTTGCAACAGTTTGGAACCATTTTTGAGTGAATTGCAAAACGGCAGATTTTTGCTGAAATTGTGACCGCGCGGCTTAGGGATTTTTTCAAAAAAAAGTCGTTCTGCATCGAGGGCTTATTCTGTTTCCGATGACAAAAACACATCAGTTTCCACCCAAAAATCTTTCAAAAAATCCTTTGCAACAGTTTGGAACCATTTTTGAGTGAATTGCAGAACGTCAGATTTTTGCTGAAATTGTGACCGCGCGGCTTAGGGATTTTTTCAAAAAAAAAGTCGTTCAAAGTCGAGGGCTAATTCTGTTTCCAATGGTAAAAACACATCTGTTTCCACCGAAAAATCTTTCATGAGATCGTTTGCAACAGTTTGGAACCATTTTTGAGTGAATTGCAAAACGGCAGATTTTTGCTGAAATTGTGACCGCGCGGCTTAGGGATTTTTTCAAAAAAAAGTTTTTCAGAGTCGAGGGCTAATTCTGTTTCCGATGATAAAAACACATCTGTTTCCACCTAATAACCTTTCAAGAGATCGTTTGCAACAGTTTGGAACCATTTTTGAGTGAATTGCAGAACGTCAGATTTTTGCTGAAATTGTGACCGCGCGGATTAGGGATTTTTTCAAAAAAATGTTGTTCAGAGTCGAGGGCTAATTCTGTTTCCAATGGTAAAAACACATCTGTTTCCACCGAAAAATCTTTCAAGAGATCCTTTGCAACAGTTTGGAACCATTTTTGAGTGAATTGCAAAACGGCAGATTTTTGCTGAAATTGTGACCGCGCGGCTTAGGGATTTTTTCAAAAAAAAGTTTTTCAGAGTCGAGGGCTAATTCTGTTTCCGATGATAAAAACACATCTGTTTCCACCTAATAACCTTTCAAGAGATCGTTTGCAACAGTTTGGCACCATTTTTGAGTGAATTGCAGAACGTCAGATTTTTGCTGAAATTGTGACCGCGCGGCTTAGGGATTTTTTCAAAAAAAAGTTGTTCAGAGTCGAGGGCTAATTCTGTTTCCAATGGTAAAAACACATCTGTTTCCACCGAAAAATCTTTCAAGAGATCCTTTGCAACAGTTTGGAACCATTTTTGAGTGAATTGCAAAACGTGAGATTTTTGGTGAAATTGTGACCGCGCGGCTTAGGGATTTTTTCAAAAAAAAGTCGTTCAGAGTCGAGGGCTTATTCTGTTTCCGATGATAAAAACACATCTGTTTCCACCGAAAAATCTTTCAAGAGATCCTTT
>NW_028149222.1:0-13000 GCF_964270895.1 Podarcis filfolensis | reverse complement strand
AATTTCATCAAAAATCTGACTTTCGGCAATTCACTCAAAAATGGTGCCAAACGGTTGCAAATGCTCCCCTGAAAGGTTTGGCGGTCGAAACAGAAAGCTTTTTTATCACAGGAAAAGAAATCAGCCGTCGACAACTTAACCGGCAAAATTTTTTTTTTTTTGAAAAAATCCGTAAGCCCCGGGGTCACAATTTCATCAAAAATCTGACTTTCGACAATTCACTCAAAAATGGAGCTAAACGGTTGCAAATGTTCCCCTGAAAGGTTTGGCGGTCAAAATAGAAGGCTTTTTATCACAGGAAAAGAAATCAGCCGTCGACAGCTTAACCGGCAGAATATTTTTTTTTTGAAAAAATCCCTAAGCCCCGAAAAATCTGACTTTTGGCAATTCACTCAAAAATGGTGCCAAACAGTTGCAAATGCTCCCCTGAAAGGTTTGGCAGTCGAAACAGAAAGCTTTTTTATCACAGGAAAAGAAATCAGCCGTCGACTACTTAACCGGCAGAATTTTTTTTTTAAAAAAAAATCCCTAAGCCCCGGGGTCACAATTTCATCAAAAATCTGACTTTCGGCAATTCACTCAAAAATGGTGCCAAACGGTTGCAAATGCTCCCCTGAAAGGTTTGGATGTCGAAAGAGAAGTCTTTTTATCACAGGACAGGAAATCAGCCCTCGACAACTTAACCGGCTTAAATTTTTTTTTGAAAAAATCCGTAAGCCCTGGGGTCACAATTTCATCAAAAATCGGACTTTCGGGAATACACTCAAAAATGATGCCAAACGGGTGCAAATGCTCCCCTGAAAGGTTTGGCGGTCAAAACAGAAGGCTTTTTATCACAGGACAAGAAATCAGCCCTCGACAACTTAACCGGCAGAAATTTTTTTTTGAAAAAATCCGTAAGCCCCGGGGTCACAATTTCATCAAAAATCAGACTTTCGGGAATACACTCAAAAATGATGCCAAACGGGTGCAAATGCTCCCCTGAAAGGTTTGGCGGTCAAAACAGAAGGCTTTTTATCACAGGACAAGAAATCAGCCCTCGACAACTTAACCGGCAGAATTTTTTTTTAAAAAAAATCCGTAAGCCCCGGGGTCACAATTTCATCAAAAATCTGACTTTCGGCAATTCACTCAAAAATGGTGCCAAACAGTTGCAAATGCTCCCCTGAAAGCTTTGGAGATCAAAACAGAAGGCTTTTTATCACAGGACAAGAAACCAGCCCTCGACAAGTTAACCGGCAGAATTTTTTTTTTTGTAAAAATCCGTAAGCCCCAGGGTCACAATTTCATCAAAAATCTGACTTTCGGCAATTCACTCAAAAATGGAGCTAAACGGTTGCAAATGCTCCCCTGAAAGGTTTGGATGTCGAAACAGAAGTCTTTTTATCACAGGACAAGAAATCAGCCCTCGACAACTTAACCGGCTTAAATTTTTTTTTGAAAAAATCCGTAAGCCCCTGGGTCACAATTTCATCAAAAATTGGACTTTCGGGAATACACTCAAAAATGATGCCAAACGGGTGCAAATGCTCCCCTGAAAGGTTTGGCGGTCAAAACAGAAGGCTTTTTATCACAGGACAAGAAATCAGACCTCGACAACTTAACCGGCAGAATTTTTTTTTTGAAAAAATCCGTAAGCCCCGGGGTCACAATTTCATCAAAAATCTGACTTTCGGCAATTCACTCAAAAATGGTGCCAAACGGTTGCAAATGCTCCCCTGAAAGGTTTGGCGGTCGAAACAGAAAGCTTTTTTATCACAGGAAAAGAAATCAGCCGTCGACAACTTAACCGGCAAAATTTTTTTTTTTTTTTGAAAAAATCCGTAAGCCCCGGGGTCACAATTTCATCAAAAATCTGACTTTTGGCAATTCACTCAAAAATGGTGCCAAACAGTTGCAAATGCTCCCCTGAAAGGTTTGGCAGTCGAAACAGAAAGCTTTTTTATCACAGGAAAAGAAATCAGCCGTCGACTACTTAACCGGCAGAATTTTTTTTAAAAAAAAAAATCCCTAAGCCCCGGGGTCACAATTTCATCAAAAATCTGACTTTCGGCAATTCACTCAAAAATGGTGCCAAACGGTTGCAAATGCTCCCCTGAAAGGTTTGGATGTCGAAACAGAAGTCTTTTTATCACAGGACAAGAAATCAGCCCTCGACAACTTAACCGGCTTAAATTTTTTTTTGAAAAAATCCGTAAGCCCCGGGGTCACAATTTCATCAAAAATCGGACTTTCGGGAATACACTCAAAAATGATGCCAAACGGGTGCAAATGCTCCCCTGAAAGGTTTGGCGGTCAAAACAGAAGGCTTTTTATCACAGGACAAGAAATCAGCCCTCGACAACTTAACCGGCAGAAATTTTTTTTTGAAAAAATCCGTAAGCCCCGGGGTCACAATTTCATCAAAAATCAGACTTTCGGGAATACACTCAAAAATGATGCCAAACGGGTGCAAATGCTCCCCTGAAAGGTTTGGCGGTCAAAACAGAAGGCTTTTTATCACAGGACAAGAAATCAGCCCTCGACAACTTAACCGGCAGAATTTTTTTTTTGAAAAAATCCGTAAGCCCCGGGGTCACAATTTCATCAAAAATCTGACTTTCGGCAATTCACTCAAAAATGGTGCCAAACAGTTGCAAATGCTCCCCTGAAAGCTTTGGAGATCAAAACAGAAGGCTTTTTATCACAGGACAAGAAACCAGCCCTCGACAAGTTAACCGGCAGAATTTTTTTTTTTGTAAAAATCCGTAAGCCCCAGGGTCACAATTTCATCAAAAATCTGACTTTCGGCAATTCACTCAAAAATGGAGCTAAACGGTTGCAAATGCTCCCCTGAAAGGTTTGGATGTCGAAACAGAAGTCTTTTTATCACAGGACAAGAAATCAGCCCTCGACAACTTAACCGGCTTAAATTTTTTTTTGAAAAAATCCGTAAGCCCCTGGGTCACAATTTCATCAAAAATTGGACTTTCGGGAATACACTCAAAAATGATGCCAAACGGGTGCAAATGCTCCCCTGAAAGGTTTGGCGGTCAAAACAGAAGGCTTTTTATCACAGGACAAGAAATCAGACCTCGACAACTTAACCGGCAGAATTTTTTTTTTGAAAAAATCCGTAAGCCCCGGGGTCACAATTTCATCAAAAATCTGACTTTCGGCAATTCACTCAAAAATGGTGCCAAACGGTTGCAAATGCTCCCCTGAAAGGTTTGGCGGTCGAAACAGAAAGCTTTTTTATCACAGGAAAAGAAATCAGCCGTCGACAACTTAACCGGCAAAATTTTTTTTTTTTTTTGAAAAAATCCGTAAGCCCCGGGGTCACAATTTCATCAAAAATCTGACTTTCGGCAATTCACTCAAAAATGGTGCCAAACGGTTGCAAATGCTCCCCTGAAAGGTTTGGCGGTCGAAACAGAAAGCTTTTTTATCACAGGAAAAGAAATCAGCCGTCGACAACTTAACCGGCAAAATTTTTTTTTTTTTTTGAAAAAATCCGTAAGCCCCGGGGTCACAATTTCATCAAAAATCTGACTTTCGGCAATTCACTCAAAAATGGTGCCAAACGGTTGCAAATGCTCCCCTGAAAGGTTTGGATGTCGAAACAGAAGTCTTTTTATCACAGGACAAGAAATCAGCCCTCGACAACTTAACCGGCAGAAATTTTTTTTTGAAAAAATCCGTAAGCCCCGGGGTCACAATTTCATCAAAAATCAGACTTTCGGGAATACACTCAAAAATGATGCCAAACGGGTGCAAATGCTCCCCTGAAAGGTTTGGCGGTCAAAACAGAAGGCTTTTTATCACAGGACAAGAAATCAGCCCTCGACAACTTAACCGGCAGAATTTTTTTTTTGAAAAAATCCGTAAGCCCCGGGGTCACAATTTCATCAAAAATCTGACTTTCGGCAATTCACTCAAAAATGGTGCCAAACAGTTGCAAATGCTCCCCTGAAAGCTTTGGAGATCAAAACAGAAGGCTTTTTATCACAGGACAAGAAACCAGCCCTCGACAAGTTAACAGGCAGAATTTTTTTTTTGTAAAAATCCGTAAGCCCCAGGGTCACAATTTCATCAAAAATCTGACTTTCGGCAATTCATTCAAAAATGGAGCTAAACGTTTGCAAATGCTCCCCTGAAAGGTTTGGATGTCGAAACAGAAGTCTTTTTATCACAGGACAAGAAATCAGCCCTCGACAACTTAACCGGCTTAAATTTTTTTTTGAAAAAATCCGTAAGCCCCTGGGTCACAATTTCATCAAAAATTGGACTGTCGGGAATACACTCAAAAATGATGCCAAACGGGTGCAAATGCTCCCCTGAAAGGTTTGGCGGTCAAAACAGAAGGCTTTTTATCACAGGACAAGAAATCAGACCTCGACAAGTTAACCGGCAGAATTTTTTTTTTTAAAAAATCCGTAAGCCCCGGGGTCACAATTTCATCAAAAATCTGACTTTCGGCAATTCACTCAAAAATGGTGCCAAACGGTTGCAAATGCTCCCCTGAAAGGTTTGGCGGTCGAAACAGAAAGCTTTTTTATCACAGGAAAAGAAATCAGCCGTCGACAACTTAACCGGCAAAATTTTTTTTTTTTTTTGAAAAAATCCGTAAGCCCCGGGGTCACAATTTCATCAAAAATCTGACTTTCGGCAATTCACTCAAAAATGGTGCCAAACGGTTGCAAATGCTCCCCTGAAAGGTTTGGCGGTCGAAACAGAAAGCTTTTTTATCACAGGAAAAGAAATCAGCCGTCGACAACTTAACCGGCAAAATTTTTTTTTTTTTTTGAAAAAATCCGTAAGCCCCGGGGTCACAATTTCATCAAAAATCTGACTTTCGGCAATTCACTCAAAAATGGTGCCAAACGGTTGCAAATGCTCCCCTGAAAGGTTTGGATGTCGAAACAGAAGTCTTTTTATCACAGGACAAGAAATCAGCCCTCGACAACTTAACCGGCAGAATTTTTTTTTTGAAAAAATCCCTAAGCCCCGGGGTCACAATTTCATCAAAAATCTGACTTTCGACAATTCACTCAAAAATGGAGCTAAACGGTTGCAAATGTTCCCCTGAAAGGTTTGGCGGTCAAAACAGAAGGCTTTTTATCACAGGAAAAGAAATCAGCCGTCGACAGCTTAACCGGCAGAATTTTTTTTTTTGAAAAAATCCCTAAGCCCCGAAAAATCTGACTTTTGGCAATTCACTCAAAAATGGTGCCAAACGGGTGAAAATGCTCCCCTGAAGGGTTTGGCGGTCGAAACAGAAAGCTTTTTTATCACAGGAAAAGAAATCAGCCGTCGACAACTTAACCGGCAGAATTTTATTTTTAAAAAAAAATCCCTAAGCCCCGGGGTCACAATTTCATCAAAAATCTGACTTTCGGCAATTCACTCAAAAATGGTGCCAAACGGGTGAAAATGCTCCCCTGAAGGGTTTGGCGGTCGAAACAGAATTTTTTTTATCACAGGACAAGAAATCAGCCATCGACAACTTAACCGGCAGAATTTTTTTTTTGAAAAAATCCGTAAGCCCCGGGGTCACAATTTCATCAAAAATCTGACTTTCGGCAATTCACTCAAAAATGGTGCCAAACGGTTGCAAATGCTCCCCTGAAAGGTTTGGATGTCGAAACAGAAGTCTTTTTATCACAGGACTAGAAATCAGCCATCGACAACTTAACAGGCAGAATTTTTTTTTTGAAAAAATCCCTAAGCCCCGGGGTCACAATTTCATCAAAAATCTGACTTTCGGTAATTCACTCAAAAATGGAGCTAAACGGTTGCAAATGCTCCCCTGAAAGCTTTGGCGATCAAAACAGAAGGCTTTTTATCACAGGACAAGAAACCAGCCCTCGACAAGTTAACCGGCAGAATTTTTTTTTTTGAAAAAATCCGTAAGCCCCAGGGTCACAATTTCATCAAAAATCTGACTTTCGGCAATTCACTCAAAAATGGAGCTAAACGGTTGCAAATGCTCGCCTGAAACGTTTGGATGTCGAAACAGAAGTCTTTTTATCACAGGACAAGAAATCAGCCCTCGACAACTTAACCGGCAGAAATTTTTTTTTGAAAAAATCCGTAAGCCCCGGGGTCACAATTTCATCAAAAATCAGACTTTCGGGAATACACTCAAAAATGATGCCAAACGGGTGCAAATGCTCCCCTGAAAGGTTTGGCGGTCAAAACAGAAGGCTTTTTATCACAGGACAAGAAATCAGCCCTCGACAACTTAACCGGCAGAATTTTTTTTTTGAAAAAATCCGTAAGCCCCGGGGTCACAATTTCATCAAAAATCTGACTTTCGGCAATTCACTCAAAAATGGTGCCAAACAGTTGCAAATGCTCCCCTGAAAGCTTTGGAGATCAAAACAGAAGGCTTTTTATCACAGGACAAGAAACCAGCCCTCGACAAGTTAACAGGCAGAATTTTTTTTTTTGTAAAAATCCGTAAGCCCCAGGGTCACAATTTCATCAAAAATCTGACTTTCGGCAATTCACTCAAAAATGGAGCTAAACGGTTGCAAATGCTCCCCTGAAAGGTTTGGATGTCGAAACAGAAGTCTTTTTATCACAGGACAAGAAATCAGCCCTCGACAACTTAACCGGCTTAAATTTTTTTTTGAAAAAATCCGTAAGCCCCGGTGTCACAATTTCATCAAAAATCGGACTTTCGGGAATACACTCAAAAACTGATGCCAAACGGGTGCAAATGCTCCCCTGAAAGGTTTGGCGGTCGAAACAGAAGTTTTTTTATCACAGGACAAGAAATCAGCCCTCGACAACTTGACCGGCAGAAATTTTTTTTTTGAAAAAATCCGTAAGCCCGGGGGTCACAATTTCATCAAAAATCGGACTTTTGGTAATACACTCAAAAATGAAGCCAAACGGGTGGAAATGCTCCCCTGAAAGGTTTGGCGGTCAAAACAGAAGGCTTTTTATCACAGGACAAGAAATCAGCCCTCGACAACTTAACCGGCAGAATTTTTTTTTTGAAAAAATCCGTAAGCCCCGGGGTCACAATTTCATCAAAAATCTGACTTTCGGCAATTCACTCAAAAATGGTGCCAAACAGTTGCAAATGCTCCCCTGAAAGGTTTGGCAGACGAAACAGAAAGCTTTTTTATCACAGGAAAAGAAATCAGCCGTCGATTACTTAACCGGCAGAATTTTTTTTTTTTGAAAAAATCCCTAAGCCCCGGGGTCACAATTTCATCAAAAATCTGACTTTCGGCAATTTACTCAAAAATGGTGCCAAACGGTTGCAAATGCTCCCCTGAAAGGTTTGGATGTCGAAACAGAAGTCTTTTTATCACAGGACAAGAAATCAGCCCTCGACAACTTAACCGGCAGAAATTTTTTTTTGAAAAAATCCGTAAGCCCCGGGGTCACAATTTCATCAAAAATCAGACTTTCGGGAATACACTCAAAAATGATGCCAAACGGGTGCAAATGCTCCCCTGAAAGGTTTGGCGGTCAAAACAGAAGGCTTTTTATCACAGGACAAGAAATCAGCCCTCGACAACTTAACCAGCTTAAATTTTTTTTTTGAAAAAATCCGTAAGCCCCGGGGTCACAATTTCATCAAAAATCTGACTTTCGGCAATTCACTCAAAAATGGTGCCAAACAGTTGCAAATGCTCCCCTGAAAGGTTTGGATGTCGAAACAGAAGTCTTTTTATCACAGGACAAGAAATCAGCCCTCGACAACTTAACCGGCTTAAATTTTTTTTTGAAAAAATCCGTAAGCCCCGGGGTCACAATTTCATCAAAAATTGGACTTTCGGGAATACACTCAAAAATGGTGCCAAACGGTTGCAAATGCTCCCCTGAAAGGTTTGGCGGTCGAAACAGAAAGCTTTTTTATCACAGGAAAAGAAATCAGCCGTCGACAACTTAACCGGCAAAATTTTTTTTTTTTTTGAAAAAATCCGTAAGCCCCGGGGTCACAATTTCATCAAAAATCTGACTTTCGGCAATTCACTCAAAAATGGTGCCAAACGGTTGCAAATGCTCCCCTGAAAGGTTTGGATGTCGAAACAGAAGTCTTTTTATCACAGGACAAGAAATCAGCCCTCGACAACTTAACCGGCAGAATTTTTTTTTTGAAAAAATCCCTAAGCCCCGGGGTCACAATTTCATCAAAAATCTGACTTTCGACAATTCACTCAAAAATGGAGCTAAACGGTTGCAAATGTTCCCCTGAAAGGTTTGGCGGTCAAAACAGAAGGCTTTTTATCACAGGAAAAGAAATCAGCCGTCGACAGCTTAACCGGCAGAATTTTTTTTTTTGAAAAAATCCCTAAGCCCCGAAAAATCTGACTTTTGGCAATTCACTCAAAAATGGTGCCAAACAGTTGCAAATGCTCCCCTGAAAGGTTTGGCAGTCGAAACAGAAAGCTTTTTTATCACAGGAAAAGAAATCAGCCGTCGACTACTTAACCGGCAGAATTTTTTTTTTTAAAAAAAATCCCTAAGCCCCGGGGTCACAATTTCATCAAAAATCTGACTTTCGGCAATTCACTCAAAAATGGTGCCAAACGGTTGCAAATGCTCCCCTGAAAGGTTTGGATGTCGAAACAGAAGTCTTTTTATCACAGGACAAGAAATCAGCCCTCGACAACTTAACCGGCTTAAATTTTTTTTTGAAAAAATCCGTAAGCCCCGGGGTCACAATTTCATTAAAAATCGGACTTTCGGGAATACACTCAAAAATGATGCCAAACGGGTGCAAATGCTCCCCTGAAAGGTTTGGCGGTCAAAACAGAAGGCTTTTTATCACAGGACAAGAAATCAGCCCTCGACAACTTAACCGGCAGAAATTTTTTTTTGAAAAAATCCGTAAGCCCCGGGGTCACAATTTCATCAAAAATCAGACTTTCGGGAATACACTCAAAAATGATGCCAAACGGGTGCAAATGCTCCCCTGAAAGGTTTGGCGGTCAAAACAGAAGGCTTTTTATCACAGGACAAGAAATCAGCCCTCGACAACTTAACCGGCAGAATTTTTTTTTTGAAAAAATCCGTAAGCCCCGGGGTCACAATTTCATCAAAAATCTGACTTTCGGCAATTCACTCAAAAATGGTGCCAAACAGTTGCAAATGCTCCCCTGAAAGCTTTGGAGATCAAAACAGAAGGCTTTTTATCACAGGACAAGAAACCAGCCCTCGACAAGTTAACCGGCAGAATTTTTTTTTTTGTAAAAATCCGTAAGCCCCAGGGTCACAATTTCATCAAAAATCTGACTTTCGGCAATTCACTCAAAAATGGAGCTAAACGGTTGCAAATGCTCCCCTGAAAGGTTTGGATGTCGAAACAGAAGTCTTTTTATCACAGGACAAGAAATCAGCCCTCGACAACTTAACCGGCTTAAATTTTTTTTTGAAAAAATCCGTAAGCCCCTGGGTCACAATTTCATCAAAAATTGGACTTTCGGGAATACACTCAAAAATGATGCCAAACGGGTGCAAATGCTCCCCTGAAAGGTTTGGCGGTCAAAACAGAAGGCTTTTTATCACAGGACAAGAAATCAGACCTCGACAACTTAACCGGCAGAATTTTTTTTTTGAAAAAATCCGTAAGCCCCGGGGTCACAATTTCATCAAAAATCTGACTTTCGGCAATTCACTCAAAAATGGTGCCAAACGGTTGCAAATGCTCCCCTGAAAGGTTTGGATGTCGAAACAGAAGTCTTTTTATCACAGGACAAGAAATCAGCCCTCGACAACTTAACCGGCAGAATTTTTTTTTGAAAAAATCCCTAAGCCCCGGGGTCACAATTTCATCAAAAATCTGACTTTCGACAATTCACTCAAAAATGGAGCTAAACGGTTGCAAATGTTCCCCTGAAAGGTTTGGCGGTCAAAACAGAAGGCTTTTTATCACAGGAAAAGAAATCAGCCGTCGACAGCTTAACCGGCAGAATTTTTTTTTTTGAAAAAATCCCTAAGCCCCGAAAAATCTGACTTTTGGCAATTCACTCAAAAATGGTGCCAAACGGGTGAAAATGCTCCCCTAAAGGGTTTGGCGGTCGAAACAGAAAGCTTTTTTATCACAGGAAAAGAAATCAGCCGTCGACAACTTAACCGGCAGAATTTTTTTTTTTAAAAAAAATCCCTAAGCCCCGGGGTCACAATTTCATCAAAAATCTGACTTTCGGCAATTCACTCAAAAATGGTGCCAAACGGGTGAAAATGCTCCCCTGAAGGGTTTGGCGGTCGAAACAGAATTTTTTTTATCACAGGACAAGAAATCAGCCATCGACAACTTAACCGGCAGAATTTTTTTTTTGAAAAAATCCGTAAGCCCCGGGGTCACAATTTCATCAAAAATCTGACTTTCGGCAATTCACTCAAAAATGGTGCCAAACGGTTGCAAATGCTCCCCTGAAAGGTTTGGATGTCGAAACAGAAGTCTTTTTATCACAGGACTAGAAATCAGCCATCGACAACTTAACAGGCAGAATTTTTTTTTTGAAAAAATCCCTAAGCCCCGGGGTCACAATTTCATCAAAAATCTGACTTTCGGTAATTCACTCAAAAATGGAGCTAAACGGTTGCAAATGCTCCCCTGAAAGCTTTGGCGATCAAAACAGAAGGCTTTTTATCACAGGACAAGAAACCAGCCCTCGACAAGTTAACCGGCAGAATTTTTTTTTTTGAAAAAATCCGTAAGCCCCAGGGTCACAATTTCATCAAAAATCTGACTTTCGGCAATTCACTCAAAAATGGAACTAAACGGTTGCAAATGCTCGCCTGAAACGTTTGGATGTCGAAACAGAAGTCTTTTTATCACAGGACAAGAAATCAGCCCTCGACAACTTAACCGGCTTAAATTTTTTTTTGAAAAAATCCGTAAGCCCCGGTGTCACAATTTCATCAAAAATCGGACTTTCGGGAATACACTCAAAAACTGATGCCAAACGGGTGCAAATGCTCCCCTGAAAGGTTTGGCGGTCGAAACAGAAGTTTTTTTATCACAGGACAAGAAATCAGCCCTCGACAACTTAACCGGCAGAAATTTTTTTTTTAAAAAATCCGTAAGCCCCGGGGTCACAATTTCATCAAAAATCGGACTTTCGGTAATACACTCAAAAATGAAGCCAAACGGGTGGAAATGCTCCCCTGAAAGGTTTGGCGGTCAAAACAGAAGGCTTTTTATCACAGGACAAGAAATCAGCCCTCGACAACTTAACCGGCAGAATTTTTTTTAAAAAAAAATCCGTAAGCCCCGAGGTCACAATTTCATCAAAAATCTGACTTTCGGCAATTCACTAAAAAATGGTGCCAAACGGGTGAAAATGCTCCCCTAAAGGGTTTGGCGGTCGAAACAGAATTTTTTTTATCACAGGACAAGAAATCAGCCATCGACAACTTAACCGGCAGAAATTTTTTTTTGAAAAAATCCGTAAGCCCCGGGGTCACAATTTCATCAAAAATCTGACTTTCGGCAATTCACTCAAAAATGGTGCCAAACGGTTGCAAATGCTCCCCTGAAAGGTTTGGCGGTCGAAACAGGAAGCTTTTTTATCACAGGAAAAGAAATCAGCCGTCGACAACTTAACCGGCAGAATTTTTTTTTTTTGAAAAAATCCGTAAGCCCCGGGGTCACAATTTCATCAAAAATCTGACTTTCGGCAATTCACTCAAAAATGGGGCCAAACGGGTGAAAATGCTCCCCTGAAGGGTTTGGCGGTCGAAACAGAATTTTTTTTATCACAGGACAAGAAATCAGCCATCGACAACTTAACCGGCAGAAAATTTTTTTTTGAAAAAATCCGTAAGCCCCGGGGTCACAATTTCATCAAAAATCTGACTTTCGACAATTCACTCAAAAATGGAGCTAAACGGTTCCAAATGTTCCCCTGAAAGGTTTGGCGGTCAAAACAGAAGGCTTTTTATCACAGGAAAAGAAATCAGCCGTCAACAGCTTAACCGGCAGAATTTTTTTTTTTGAAAAAATCCCTAAGCCCCGGAAAATCTGACTTTTGGCAATTCACTCAAAAATGGTGCCAAACGGGTGAAAATGCTCCCCTGAAGGGTTTGGCGGTCGAAACAGAATTTTTTTTATCACAGTACAAGAAATCAGCCATCGACAAGTTAACCGGCAGAATTTTTTTTTTGAAAAAATCCCTAAGCCCCGGGGTCACAATTTCATCAAAAATCTGACTTTTGGCAATTCACTCAAAAATGGTGCCAAACGGTTGCAAATGCTCCCCTGAAACGTTTGGATGTCGAAACAGAAGTCTTTTTATCACAGGACAAGAAATCAGCCCTCGACAACTTAACCGGCTTAAATTTTTTTTTTGAAAAAATCCGTAAGCCCCGGGGTAACAATTTCATCAAAAATCGGACTTCCGGGAATTCACTCAAAAATGGTGCCAAACGGGTGAAAATGCTCCCCTGAAGGGTTTGGCGGTCGAAACAGAATTTTTTTTATCACAGGACAAGAAATCAGCCATCGACAAGTTAACCGGCAGAATTTTTTTTTTGAAAAAATCCGTAAGCCCCGGGGTCACGATTTCATCAAAAATCTGACTTTCGACAATTCAATCAAAAATGGAGCTAAACGGTTGCAAATGCTCCCCTGAAACGTTTGGATGTCGAAACAGAAGTCTTTTTATCACAGGACAAGAAATCAGCCCTCGACAACTTAACCGGCTTAAAGTTTTTTTTGAAAAAATCCGTAAGCACCGGGGTCACAATTTCATCAAAAATCGGACTTTCGGGAATACACTCAAAAATGATGCCAAACGGGTGCAAATGCTCCCCTGAAACGTTTGGCGGTCGAAACAGAAGTTTTTTTATCACAGGACAAGAAATCAGCCCTCGACAACGTAACCGGCTTAAATTTTTTTTTGAAAAAATCCGTAAGCCCCGGGGTCACAATTTCATCAAAAATCGGACTTCCGGGAATTCACTCAAAAATGGTGCCAAACGGGTGAAAATGCTCCCCTGAAAGGTTTGGCGGTCGAAACAGAATTTTTTTTATCACAGGACAAGAAATCAG
>NW_028149223.1:0-13000 GCF_964270895.1 Podarcis filfolensis | reverse complement strand
GTCAGATTTTTTGATGAAAATTGTGACCCCGGGGCTTAGGGGGATTTTTTCAAAAAAAAAAATTCTGCCGGTTAAGTTGTTGAGGGCTGATTTCTTGTCCTGTGATAAAAAAGCTTTCTGTTTCGACCGCGAAACCTTACAGGGGAGCATTTGCAACCGTTTGGCACCATTTTTGAGTGAATTCCCGAAAGTCCGATCTTTGTTGAAATTGTGACCCCGGGGCTTAGGGATTTTTTCAAAAAAAAAAAATTCTGCCGGTTAAGTTGTTGAGGGCTGATTTCTTGTCCTGTGATAAAAAGACTTCTGTTTCGACAGCCAAACATTTCAGGGGAGCATTTGCAACTGTTTGGCACCATTCTTGAGTGAATTGCTGAAAGTCAGATTTTTGATGAAATTGTGACCCCGGGGCTTAGGGATTTTTTCCAAAAAAAAAATTCTGTCGGTTAAGTTGTGGATGGCTGATTTCTTTTCCTGTGATAAAAAACTTCTGTTTCGACCGCCAAAGCTTTCAGGGGAGCATTTGCACCCGTTTGGCACCATTTTGAGTGAATTTCCGAAAGTCCAATTTTTGATGAAATTGTGACCCCGGGGCATACGGATTTTTTCAAAAAAAAATTCTGCCGGTTAAGTTGTCGAGGGCTGATTTCTTCTCCTGTGATAAAAAAGCTTTCTGTTTCAACCGCCAAACCTTTTAGGGGAGCATTTGCACCCGTTTGGCACCATTTTTGAATGAAATGTCGAAAGTCAGATTTTTGATGAAATTGTGACCCCGGGGCTTACGGATTTTTTCAAAAAAAAATTCTGCCTGTTAAGTTGTTGTTGGCTGATTTCTTTTCCTGTGATAAAAAAAACTTCTGTTTCGACCGCCAAACCTTTCAGGGGAGCATTTGCACCCGTTTGGCACCATTTTTGAGTGAATTCCCGAAAGTCCGATTTTTTATGAAATTGTGACCCCGGGGCTTACGGATTTTTTCAAAAAAAAAAATTCTGCCGGTTAAGTTGTCGAGGGCTGATTTCTTGTCCTGTGATAAAAAAACTTCTGTTTCGACCGCCAAACCTTTCAGGGGAGCATTTGCACCCGTTTGGCACCATTTTTGAGTGAATTCCCGAAAGTCCGATTTTTTATGAAATTGTGACCCCGGGGCTTACGGATTTTTTCAAAAAAAAAATTCCTGCCGGTTAAGTTGTCGAGGGCTGATTTCTTGTCCTGTGATAAGAAGCCTTCTGTTTCGACCGCCATACCTTTCAGGGGAGCATTTGCAACCGTTTAGCTCCATTTTTGAGTAAATTGTCAAAAGTCAGATTTTTGAAGAAATTGTGACCCCGGGGCTTACGGATTTTTTCAAAAAAAAAAATTCTGCCGGTTAAGTTGTCGAGGGCTGATTTCTTTTCCTGTGATAAAAAGACTTCTGTTTCGACCGCCAAACCTTTCAGGGGAGCATTTGCAACTGTTTAGCTCCATTTTTGCGTGAATTGTCGAAAGTCCGATTTTTGATGAAATTGTGACCCCGGGGCTTACGGATTTTTTCAAAAAAAAATTCTGCCTGTTAAGTTGTCGATGGCTGATTTCTTTTCCTGTGATAAAAAAACTTCTGTTTCAACCGCCAAACCTTTCAGGGGAGCATTTGCACCCGTTTTGCACCATTTTTGAGTGAATTCCCGAAAGTTCAATTTTTGATGAAATTGTGACCCCGGGGCTTAGGGATTTTTTTTAAAAAAAATATTCTGCCGGTTAAGTTGTCGACGGCTGATTTCTTTTCCTTTGATAAAAAAGCTTTCTGTTTCGACCGCCAAACCTTTCAGGGGAGCATTTGCAACTGTTTGGCACCATTTTTGAGTGAATTGCCGAAAGACAGATTTTTCATGAAATTGTGACCCCGGGGCTTACGCATTTTTTCAAAAAAAATTCTGCCTGTTAAGTTGTTGATGGCTGATTTCTTTTCCTGTGATAAAAAAGCTTTCTGTTTCGACCGCCAAACCTTTCAGGGGAGCATTTGCACCCGTTTGGCACCATTTTTGAGTGAATTCCCGAAAGTCCGATTTTTGATGACATTGTGACCCCGGGGCTTACGGATTTTTTCAAAAAAAAATTTCTGCCGGTTAAGTTGTCGAGGGCTGATTTCTTGTCGTGTGATAAAAAAAGCTTTCTGTTTCGACCGCCAAACCTTTCAGGGGAGCATTTGCACCCGTTTGGCACCATTTTTGAGTGAATTCCCGAAAGTCCGATTTTTGATGAAATTGTGACCCCGGGGCTTACGGAATTTTTCAAAAAAAAATTTAAGCCGGTTAAGTTGTTGAGGGCTGATTTCTTGTCCTGTGATAAAAAGACTTCTGTTTCGACATCCAAACGTTTCAAGGGAGCATTTGCAACCGTTTGGCACCATTTTTGAGTGAATTGCCGAAAGTCAGATTTTTGATGAAATTGTGACCCCGCTGCTTAGGGATTTTTTCAAAAAAAAAAATTCTGCCGGTTAACTTGTCAATGGCTGATTTCTTGTCCTGTGATAAAAAAACTTCTGTTTCGACCGCCAAACCTTTCAGGGGAGCATTTGCAACCGTTTGGCACCATTTTTGAGTGAATTTCCGAAAGTCAGATTTTTTTCTGAAATTGTGACCCCGGGGCTTACGGATTTTTTTTTTTAAAAAAAATTTCTGCCGGTTAAGTTGTCGACGGCTGATTTCTTGTCCTGTGATAAAAAGCCTTCTGTTTCGACCGCCAAACCTTTCAGGGGAGCATTTGCACCCGTTTGGCACCATTTTTGAGTGAATTCCCGAAAGTCCGATTTTTGATGAAATTGTGACCCCGGGGCTTACGCAATTTTTCAAAAAAAAATTTAAGCCGGTTAAGTTGTCGAGGGCTGATTTCTTGTCCTGTGATAAAAAGACTTCTGTTTCGACATCCAAACGTTTCAAGGGAGCATTTGCAACCGTTTGGCACCATTTTTGAGTGAATTGCCAAAAGTCAGATTTTTGATGAAATTGTGACCCCGGGGCTTAGGGATTTTTTCAAAAAAAAAAAATTCTGCCGGTTAAGTTGTTGAGGGCTGATTTCTTGTCCTGTGATAAAAAAGCTTTCTGTTTCGACCGCGAAACCTTACAGGGGAGCATTTGCAACCGTTTGGCACCATTTTTGAGTGAATTCCCGAAAGTCCGATCTTTGTTGAAATTGTGACCCCGGGGCTTAGGGATTTTTTCAAAAAAAAAAAATTCTGCCGGTTAAGTTGTTGAGGGCTGATTTCTTGTCCTGTGATAAAAAGACTTCTGTTTCGACAGCCAAACATTTCAGGGGAGCATTTGCAACTGTTTGGCACCATTCTTGAGTGAATTGCTGAAAGTCAGATTTTTGATGAAATTGTGACCCCGGGGCTTAGGGATTTTTTCCAAAAAAAAAATTCTGTCGTTTAAGTTGTGGATGGCTGATTTCTTTTCCTGTGATAAAAAAACTTCTGTTTCGACCGCCAAAGCTTTCAGGGGAGCATTTGCACCCGTTTGGCACCATTTTTGAGTGAATTTCCGAAAGTCCAATTTTTGATGAAATTGTGACCCCGGGGCATACGGATTTTTTCAAAAAAAAAATTCTGCCGGTTAAGTTGTCGAGGGCTGATTTCTTCTCCTGTGATAAAAAAGCTTTCTGTTTCAACCGCCAAACCTTTTAGGGGAGCATTTGCACCCGTTTGGCACCATTTTTGAATGAAATGTCGAAAGTCAGATTTTTGATGAAATTGTGACCCCGGGGCTTACGGATTTTTTCAAAAAAAAATTCTGCCTGTTAAGTTGTTGTTGGCTGATTTCTTTTCCTGTGATAAAAAAAACTTCTGTTTCGACCGCCAAACCTTTCAGGGGAGCATTTGCACCCGTTTGGCACCATTTTTGAGTGAATTCCCGAAAGTCCGATTTTTTATGAAATTGTGACCCCGGGGCTTACGGATTTTTTCAAAAAAAAAAATTCTGCCGGTTAAGTTGTCGAGGGCTGATTTCTTGTCCTGTGATAAAAAAACTTCTGTTTCGACCGCCAAACCTTTCAGGGGAGCATTTGCACCCGTTTGGCACCATTTTTGAGTGAATTCCCGAAAGTCCGATTTTTTATGAAATTGTGACCCCGGGGCTTACGGATTTTTTCAAAAAAAAAATTCCTGCCGGTTAAGTTGTCGAGGGCTGATTTCTTGTCCTGTGATAAGAAGCCTTCTGTTTCGACCGCCATACCTTTCAGGGGAGCATTTGCAACCGTTTAGCTCCATTTTTGAGTAAATTGTCAAAAGTCAGATTTTTGAAGAAATTGTGACCCCGGGGCTTACGGATTTTTTCAAAAAAAAAAATTCTGCCGGTTAAGTTGTCGAGGGCTGATTTCTTTTCCTGTGATAAAAAGACTTCTGTTTCGACCGCCAAACCTTTCAGGGGAGCATTTGCAACTGTTTAGCTCCATTTTTGCGTGAATTGTCGAAAGTCCGATTTTTGATGAAATTGTGACCCCGGGGCTTACGGATTTTTTCAAAAAAAAATTCTGCCTGTTAAGTTGTCGATGGCTGATTTCTTTTCCTGTGATAAAAAAACTTCTGTTTCAACCGCCAAACCTTTCAGGGGAGCATTTGCACCCGTTTTGCACCATTTTTGAGTGAATTCCCGAAAGTTCAATTTTTGATGAAATTGTGACCCCGGGGCTTAGGGATTTTTTTTAAAAAAAATATTCTGCCGGTTAAGTTGTCGACGGCTGATTTCTTTTCCTTTGATAAAAAAGCTTTCTGTTTCGACCGCCAAACCTTTCAGGGGAGCATTTGCAACTGTTTGGCACCATTTTTGAGTGAATTGCCGAAAGACAGATTTTTCATGAAATTGTGACCCCGGGGCTTACGCATTTTTTCAAAAAAAATTCTGCCTGTTAAGTTGTTGATGGCTGATTTCTTTTCCTGTGATAAAAAAGCTTTCTGTTTCGACCGCCAAACCTTTCAGGGGAGCATTTGCACCCGTTTGGCACCATTTTTGAGTGAATTCCCGAAAGTCCGATTTTTGATGACATTGTGACCCCGGGGCTTACGGATTTTTTCAAAAAAAAATTTCTGCCGGTTAAGTTGTCGAGGGCTGATTTCTTGTCGTGTGATAAAAAAAGCTTTCTGTTTCGACCGCCAAACCTTTCAGGGGAGCATTTGCAACCGTTTGGCACCATTTTTGAGTGAATTCCCGAAAGTCCGATTTTTGATGAAATTGTGACCCCGGGGCTTACGGAATTTTTCAAAAAAAAATTTAAGCCGGTTAAGTTGTCGAGGGCTGATTTCTTGTCCTGTGATAAAAAGACTTCTGTTTCGACATCCAAACGTTTCAAGGGAGCATTTGCAACCGTTTGGCACCATTTTTGAGTGAATTGCCGAAAGTCAGATTTTTGATGAAATTGTGACCCCGCTGCTTAGGGATTTTTTCAAAAAAAAAAATTCTGCCGGTTAACTTGTCAATGGCTGATTTCTTGTCCTGTGATAAAAAAACTTCTGTTTCGACCGCCAAACCTTTCAGGGGAGCATTTGCAACCGTTTGGCACCATTTTTGAGTGAATTTCCGAAAGTCAGATTTTTTTCTGAAATTGTGACCCCGGGGCTTACGGATTTTTTTTTTTAAAAAAAATTTCTGCCGGTTAAGTTGTCGACGGCTGATTTCTTGTCCTGTGATAAAAAGCCTTCTGTTTCGACCGCCAAACCTTTCAGGGGAGCATTTGCACCGGTTTGGCACCATTTTTGAGTGAATTCCCGAAAGTCCGATTTTTGATGAAATTGTGACCCCGGGGCTTACGCAATTTTTCAAAAAAAAATTTAAGCCGGTTAAGTTGTCGAGGGCTGATTTCTTGTCCTGTGATAAAAAGACTTCTGTTTCGACATCCAAACGTTTCAAGGGAGCATTTGCAACCGTTTGGCACCATTTTTTTTTTTTTTTTTTAAATAATATTTATTAAAATTTTTCAAAAATACAAAAAATATCACTTTACGGGACTCCCCCCTTCCCCCACCCCTACCATATTCCCCTTTCATATTGTTGGCCAAACAAGTTCCCCATTCAAATTGAAACTTAATTTGTTTTACAGTAAAAAAAAGAAAAAAAAAAAAAAAAACCCAGTGTTCTTTCCCCAAGACCCACCCCATGTCATTCCACAATTTCCATTTTTTAATAAAAGAAGCACCCCAGATAATAGAAACAGAAAAGGTAGAGAATAAAAAAAAATATAATGAATAATAGACCAATTCAGCAAAAAATAACCAAGTTGGCAAGCCTTTGGAGTTTTAGTTCTCCCCCCCCTGTCCCCGGTTTAATTTCCCCCTGACCATCAACCCCTGGTGTCTGCCTGGAATTCTTAAGACCATAAATCACAACTTTTCCCCAACTCCTTGCTGGCTTTTTCTTTTTTAAAATTAAAAATAAATTTTTTTGAAAATCAAAATTATTATTATTATCATTATTTTTCAAAACTTTAACTTCAGTCTTTAATAAAACTGTAATAGAACTCCCTCCATTGTTCTTTCCAGGTTGTAGTCTGATTTCCCTTTGTTCCGCTGCTAAAACGTTGTAGTTCGAAAGTTTGGTAAGTCTGCAGGGATGGTTGTTATTCAGGGGCAAAACCTTACGTTCAGTCCCTTCCTTTCTTCAATAGAAAAATCTATTGTCTCCTTTAAAAGAACAAAAAAGAAAACACCCTGAAGACGAGATGTTATTTCCGTTTTGCAGCTTTCCCAGAAGATAACCAGTCCTGTAAAGTTCCATTGGTGTTTTTCCACTTTCCCAATCCTTGTAATGTCCCGAAACTCCTCAAGGGGGATTGTTGTATCTTTGTTTCCTCTAATCCAAAAGTCAATTTGTTATCCATATTCGCCATTTTGTATCCAAATTTTAACAAGTTGTAGCAAATTGTATCAAATTTAACCAGCCAAGTTCTCATAATAAAATCCACTCCGCTTTTCGACTTTGACAGCTATTTTGACAGCTGTCAAGATCTCCGACTCCTTTCACCAGGCTCTCTCTTCAGTCACCCCGGTTCCCAGGGGGGGGGGTTGCGTTTCCCTTCTCCAGTTCCTCCTCCAGCACAGTTCTTGTAGTTCCCCATCGTGAAATTTTGGATTTTTATCAGCAATGCAAGCCTTTTTGGGTCTTGGTTTCCCCGTCCTTGTTTTGGAAAGTTTACAATAGGGAGGGGACTGACTTCCTTTTTGGATCCCCCCCGCTCGTATCCAATTCGAAAAAAAAATTTTTTTTTTCCTCCTTTTGAACCCGATTTCCAAATTTACTCACGGGTTGTTGTTGAAAAGTCCGAATTTTCAATGGAAGAAGTCAGCGCTCTCCGCCGAATGGCATGCGGCTTCGCTCAGCAGGGGAAGCAGAGAACTCAAGGCACCACGCTTCTCCCCGGCACCCGATCCGTAGCCTTTAAAAAGGCTCCTTCACGAGTCGGGAGGGCGCTAACGGTGCAAGCCGAGTCTCCATGTCCACGGCCTCCGTGGCCGTGGTTTCTAAGGGTCCCCGCATCGCCGGTGCGGTAGAACCCAGCCCCTGCCGAGCAGACTCCCTCCGGAGCTCGGAGGGAGTCCGCCATTCGGCGATGGCGCCAACCCGGAAGTCTGCGTTTGGCACCATTTTTGAGTGAATTGCCAAAAGTCAGATTTTTGATGAAATTGTGACCCCGGGGCTTAGGGATTTTTTCAAAAAAAAAAAATTCTGCCGGTTAAGTTGTTGAGGGCTGATTTCTTGTCCTGTGATAAAAAAGCTTTCTGTTTCGACCGCGAAACCTTACAGGGGAGCATTTGCAACCGTTTGGCACCATTTTTGAGTGAATTCCCGAAAGTCGGATCTTTGTTGAAATTGTGACCCCGGGGCTTAGGGATTTTTTCAAAAAAAAAAAATTCTGCCGGTTAAGTTGTTGAGGGCTGATTTCTTGTCCTGTGATAAAAAGACTTCTGTTTCGACAGCCAAACATTTCAGGGGAGCATTTGCAACTGTTTGGCACCATTCTTGAGTGAATTGCTGAAAGTCAGATTTTTGATGAAATTGTGACCCCGGGGCTTAGGGATTTTTTCCAAAAAAAAAATTCTGTCGGTTAAGTTGTGGATGGCTGATTTCTTTTCCTGTGATAAAAAAACTTCTGTTTCGACCGCCAAAGCTTTCAGGGGAGCATTTGCACCCGTTTGGCACCATTTTTGAGTGAATTTCCGAAAGTCCAATTTTTGATGAAATTGTGACCCCGGGGCATACGGATTTTTTCAAAAAAGAAATTCTGCCGGTTAAGTTGTCGAGGGCTGATTTCTTCTCCTGTGATAAAAAAGCTTTCTGTTTCGACCGCCAAACCTTTTAGGGGAGCATTTGCACCCGTTTGGCACCATTTTTGAATGAAATGTCGAAAGTCAGATTTTTGATGAAATTGTGACCCCGGGGCTTACGGATTTTTTCAAAAAAAATTTCTGCCTGTTAAGTTGTTGTTGGCTGATTTCTTTTCCTGTGATAAAAAAAACTTCTGTTTCGACCGCCAAACCTTTCAGGGGAGCATTTGCACCCGTTTGGCACCATTTTTGAGTGAATTCCCGAAATTCCGATTTTTTATGAAATTGTGACCCCGGGGCTTACGGATTTTTTCAAAAAAAAAAATTCTGCCGGTTAAGTTGTCGAGGGCTGATTTCTTGTCCTGTGATAAAAAAACTTCTGTTTCGACCGCCAAACCTTTCAGGGGAGCATTTGCACCCGTTTGGCACCATTTTTGAGTGAATTCCCGAAAGTCCGATTTTTTATGAAATTGTGACCCCGGGGCTTACGGATTTTTTCAAAAAAAAAATTCCTGCCGGTTAAGTTGTTGAGGGCTGATTTCTTGTCCTGTGATAAAAAGCCTTCTGTTTCGACCGCCATACCTTTCAGGGGAGCATTTGCAACCGTTTAGCTCCATTTTTGAGTAAATTTTCAAAAGTCAGATTTTTGAAGAAATTGTGACCCCGGGGCTTACGGATTTTTTCAAAAAAAAAAATTCTGCCGGTTAAGTTGTCGAGGGCTGATTTCTTTTCCTGTGATAAAAAGACTTCTGTTTCGACCGCCAAACCTTTCAGGGGAGCATTTGCAACTGTTTAGCTCCATTTTTGCGTGAATTGTCGAAAGTCCGATTTTTGATGAAATTGTGACCCCGGGGCTTACGGATTTTTTCAAAAAAAAATTCTGCCTGTTAAGTTGTCGATGGCTGATTTCTTTTCCTGTGATAAAAAAACTTCTGTTTCGACCGCCAAACCTTTCATGGGAGCATTTGCACCCGTTTGGCACCATTTTTGAGTGAATTGCCGAAAGACAGATTTTTCATGAAATTGTGACCCCGGGGCTTACGCATTTTTTCAAAAAAAATTCTGCCTGTTAAGTTGTTGATGGCTGATTTCTTTTCCTGTGATAAAAAAGCTTTCTGTTTCGACCGCCAAACCTTTCAGGGGAGCATTTGCACCCGTTTGGCACCATTTTTGAGTGAATTCCCGAAAGTCCGATTTTTGATGACATTGTGACCCCGGGGCTTACGGATTTTTTCAAAAAAAAAATTTCTGCCGGTTAAGTTGTCGAGGGCTGATTTCTTGTCGTGTGATAAAAGAAGCTTTCTGTTTCGACCGCCAAACCTTTCAGGGGAGCATTTGCAACCGTTTGGCACCATTTTTGAGTGAATTCCCGAAAGTCCGATTTTTGATGAAATTGTGACCCCGGGGCTTACGGAATTTTTCAAAAAAAAATTTAAGCCGGTTAAGTTGTCGAGGGCTGATTTCTTGTCCTGTGATAAAAAGACTTCTGTTTCGACATCCAAACGTTTCAAGGGAGCATTTGCAACCGTTTGGCACCATTTTTGAGTGAATTGCCGAAAATCAGATTTTTGATGAAATTGTGACCCCGGGGCTTAGGGATTTTTTCAAAAAAATATTCTGCCTGTTAAGTTGTCGATGGCTGATTTCTTTTCCTGTGAGAAAAAAACTTCTGTTTCGACATCCAAACGTTTCAAGGGAGCATTTGCAACCGTTTGGCACCATTTTTGAGTGAATTGCCGAAAGTCAGATTTTTGATGAAATTGTGACCCCGCTGCTTAGGGATTTTTTCAAAAAAAAAAATTCTGCCGGTTAACTTGTCAATGGCTGATTTCTTGTCCTGTGATAAAAAAACTTCTGTTTCGACCGCCAAACCTTTCAGGGGAGCATTTGCAACCGTTTGGCACCATTTTTGAGTGAATTGCCGAAAGTCAGATTTTTTTCTGAAATTGTGACCCCGGGGCTTACGGATTTTTTTTTTAAAAAAAATTTCTGCCGGTTAAGTTGTCGACGGCTGATTTCTTGTCCTGTGATAAAAAGCCTTCTGTTTCGACCGCCAAACCTTTCAGGGGAGCATTTGCACCCGTTTGGCACCATTTTTGAGTGAATTCCCGAAAGTCCGATTTTTGATGAAATTGTGACCCCGGGGCTTACGCAATTTTTCAAAAAAAAATTTAAGCCGGTTAAGTTGTCGAGGGCTGATTTCTTGTCCTGTGATAAAAAGACTTCTGTTTCGACATCCAAACGTTTCAAGGGAGCATTTGCAACCGTTTGGCACCATTTTTGAGTGAATTGCCAAAAGTCAGATTTTTGATGAAATTGTGACCCCGGGGCTTAGGGATTTTTTCAAAAAAATATTCTGCCTGTTAAGTTGTCGATGGCTGATTTCTTTTCCTGTGATAAAAAAGCTTTCTGTTTCGACCGCGAAACCTTACAGGGGAGCATTTGCAACCGTTTGGCACCATTTTTGAGTGAATTCCCGAAAGTCCGATCTTTGTTGAAATTGTGACCCCGGGGCTTAGGGATTTTTTCAAAAAAAAAAAATTCTGCCGGTTAAGTTGTTGAGGGCTGATTTCTTGTCCTGTGATAAAAAGACTTCTGTTTCGACAGCCAAACATTTCAGGGGAGCATTTGCAACTGTTTGGCACCATTCTTGAGTGAATTGCTGAAAGTCAGATTTTTGATGAAATCGTGACCCCGGGGCTTAGGGATTTTTTCCAAAAAAAAAATTCTGTCGGTTAAGTTGTCGAGGGCTGATTTCTTTTCCTGTGATAAAAATGCTTTCTGTTTCGACCGCCAAAACTTTCAGGGGAGCATTTGCAACCGTTTGGCACCATTTTTGAGTGAATTCCCGAAAGTCAGATTTTTGATGAAATTGTGACCCCGGGGCTTACGGATTTTTTCAAAAAAAAAATTCTGCCGGTTAAGTTGTTGAGGGCTGATTTCTTGTCCTGTGATAAGAAGACTTCTGTTTCGACAGCCAAATGTTTCAGGGGAGCATTTGCAACCGTTTGGCACCATTTTTGAGTGAACTGATGAAAGTCAGATTTTTGATGAAATTTTGACCCCGGGGCTTATGGATTTTTTCAAAAAAATATTCTGCCTGTTAAGTTGTCGATGGCTGATTTCTTTTCCTGTGATAAAAAAACTTCTGTTTCGACCGCCAAACCTTTCAGGGGAGCATTTGCACCCGTTTGGCACCATTTTTGAGTGAATTCCCGAAAGTCCGATTTTTGATGAAATTGTGACCCCGGGGCTTACGGAATTTTTCAAAAAAAAATTTAAGCCGGTTAAGTTGTCGAGGGCTGATTTCTTGTCCTGTGATAAAAAGACTTCTGTTTCGACATCCAAACGTTTCAAGGGAGCATTTGCAACCGTTTGGCACCATTTTTGAGTGAATTGCCGAAAGTCAGATTTTTGATGAAATTGTGACCCCGGGGCTTAGGGATTTTTTCAAAAAAATATTCTGCCTGTTAAGTTGTCGATGGCTGATTTCTTTTCCTGTGATAAAAAAACTTCTGTTTCGACATCCAAACGTTTCAAGGGAGCATTTGCAACCGTTTGGCACCATTTTTGAGTGAATTGCCGAAAGTCAGATTTTTGATGAAATTGTGACCCCGGGGCTTAGGGATTTTTTCAAAAAAAAAAAATTCTGCCGGTTAACTTGTCAATGGCTGATTTCTTGTCCTGTGATAAAAAAACTTCTGTTTCGACCGCCAAACCTTTCAGGGGAGCATTTGCAACCGTTTGGCACCATTTTTGAATGAATTGCCGAAAGTCAGATTTTTTCTGAAATTGTGACCCCGGGGCTTACGGATTTTTTTTTTAAAAAAAAATTCTGCCGGTTAAGTTGTCGACGGCTGATTTCTTGTCCTGTGATAAAAAGCCTTCTGTTTCGACCGCCAAACCTTTCAGGGGAGCATTTGCAACCGTTTAGCTCCATTTTTGAGTGAATTGTCGAAAGTCAGATTTTTGATGAAATTGTGACCCCGGGGCTTATGGATTTTTTCAAAAAAATATTCTGCCTGTTAAGTTGTCGATGGCTGATTTCTTTTCCTGTGATAAAAAAACTTCTTTTTCGACCGCCAAACCTTTCAGGGGAGCATTTGCACCCGTTTGGCACCATTTTTGAGTGAATTCCCGAAAGTCCGATTTTTGATGAAATTGTGACCCCGGGGCTTACGGAATTTTTCAAAAAAAAATTTAAGCCGGTTAAGTTGTCGAGGGCTGATTTCTTGTCCTGTGATAAAAAGACTTCTGTTTCGACATCGAAACGTTTCAAGGGAGCATTTGCAACCGTATGGCTCCATTTTTGAGTAAATTGCAGAAAGTCAGATTTTTGATGAAATTGTGACCCCGGGGCTTAGGGATTTTTTCAAAAAAATCTTTTTCTGCCAGTTAAGGTGTCGACGGCTGATTTCTTTTCCTGTGATAAAAAAGCTTTCTGTTTCGACCGCGAAACCTTACAGGGGAGCATTTGCAACCGTTTGGCACCATTTTTGAGTGAATTGCCGAAAGTCAGATTTTTGATGAAATTGTGACCCCCGGGCTTAGGGATTTTTTCAAAAAAAAATTTCTGCCGGTTAACTTGTCGATGGCTGATTTCTTGTCCTGTGATAAAAAAACATCTGTTTCGACCGCCAAACTTTTCAGGGGAGCATTTGCACCCGTTTGGCACCATTTTTGAGTGAATTGCCGAAAGTCAGATTTTTGATGAA
>NW_028149224.1:0-13096 GCF_964270895.1 Podarcis filfolensis | reverse complement strand
CCTCATCCTAGAACTAGGTTTCCCAAGAATCGGGGAGTAATGATGACCATGTTGGTATTTTACAAGCTTTTCAGTATCGCAATGTATAAGGCAAAGAATATTCTTCTTCCTGGCTATGTACCAGACACTCTGTTGGTTCTGACCTAATGGCCAAACCATGGTTTAGCTGTTGGGAGGGTTTGAGCCCTCCCCTCTCTTCTGTGACTTCCTGGTTCAGGCAACCATTGTACCTGAGTTGACAAACCATGGTTTGTGCTTGCCCTACAAACCATAGTGACATAAGATAGCATGGATTGACCTCCCCATGCCCCCCATTAATGTGGCAATCAACTCATTAAAAAATTCTTCATTGAGGCTTTGCTGAAGAGCGTATCAGTTTTGGAAATTTGTGTAATGGACTACATCTGTGCTTCCGGTTTTAATACTTTCTTTAAGTGTCTCGATTAGCAGGTTATGTTACGCAGTGGCGTGTAACATGTCTACATTAAAATGAGATTGTCTTGCACAATGATGTTTGGAGTATAGTACTAGAATGACTATATATATATATATATATATATATATATATATATATATATATGTATGTATATATATATAATGTTGCATGTGAAAATTACTGCTGTTGTCCAAAAAAAAAAAGAAGAAGAAGAAAAGAAAACCTTGTAGGCATGAGATCACGTGCTAGAATGTTGCAATTACACCTGTTTGTATTCTGGAGACGTTTTGCCTCTGCAACCTTTTCATCTTGAAATGGAAACTAATTAAAACAAATGAAATGAGCAAATGTTCCCTCATTTCTTTCTGGATTACCTTTTCATCCTTTGCTTCAAAGGTATTTGCATTTTTAATGTTCAGATTTCCTATCACGGCTTGTCCAAAGAAAGCTCATAATTCTCATAAATTACTTTCACAATCCCCAATTACATTTCCTTTTGTTTCTGCAGATTGTACATGCCATAGGTCTGTCTTCCATGCAGGAAGATTTTTTAGCTCGTTATGGTCAAGTCACATCCTGCAGAATGAAGCCCACTTTTGAATTAGATGCAAATTAACTTTTTGATGGCACTAACAATGTGAAATTAATCATTCCTGTCTGTGCAACAGTTGGATCTATTGTAGTGTTTTATCCAAGCATAAATATTATGTAGCATAACAGGTTGCTTGTAAGATCAGTCATTGCAATGTGGCTGGGAAAACTCCAGAATTTTTTCCATGGTGTTGTGACATGACAGCTGCCACACCATCTAGTTTGGTTACCTAGTGAAGTGCTTGCCATGGATTCCATAGTGTTCAAGATCTGCTAGAACTAGGAATGCCAGGAGATTTAATTCCATCTGGAGTTCAGGATGGATTATCCGGTTCCACTTGCAAGTGGCCCCATTTCTGGGAGTGAAATTGGACCCATCAAGTTCCAGTGGGCTTTGTTTCAGAAACACTATGTGAAGTGATGAAGGAATGGGTTTCTCAAATCTAAAACCTGACTGTGCAGTCAGTTTGAAGCGGGCCCCCAAATCCCCATTTTTCCTTCTCCAAGGGTCCATTAGCTAAAATCCATTAACTTGAGCACTTGAGCCAATGTACAACAGGAACCCAGCTGTATAAACAAAACTCTCTCCTTTATCAGTCTGTGATGCTTAATGGATGGCCTTGTCAGTTCTGAAGTGGAGACGGGATGGCAGAGCTGGGGCTTATCTTATCTTGTAGGTTGTAAATATCCTGACACACTGACACACAGACCTTGCAAGACACCCCCGCGCTCGGGGATGGCGCCAGGAGTGCTCTTAAAGTTGGTGACCTTCTTACCCCAAGATAAGGAATACAGGAACAGGAACATCCTTTTATGGTCAAGAGTATAGGAACAGGAACATCTGTTTATGGTCATGGATGTCAATTTACGTGTATAAGCTGACATGGCTGGATTCCTGGGGAGGGGGTAAGGGGACCAGAAAGGGTATATAAGCTGTGTGTAACCACTCTTTAAGTGCTCTTGCTGTGAACTGACCACGCAAGTGCCTTTCTGCTGCTCCAGAGAGCAGAAATAAATAACTCTTTCTCTGAAGCAACCTCAGTGTCTTTTGACTCTTTCCTCCCTCTCCGGGAGCAACGCTCACCCAACCAATCGGTAAAGTCTAATAAGGCTACAGTGAGATGTGGTTTGGTCTGAGGCTTTGAAATGGTCTTTGCCACATTGATGGGCTGGACCTCTCCATCCTTGCAAGGATGAGTTCTGCAGGCCACTTGGGTTTTCTTCAGAGTCTGGATTTCATGCATGTTCCTAGTAGAAATAAAAAATCAGGTATCAAGGCATACCTGTAGAAAGGGGAAGGGGAAAGCTGTTCTCATCTAGACATTATTATAAACTACAGCTCCTATAACCCCTGTCCATTTGCCATGCTGGCTGGGGCTAATGGGAAGTGGAGTCCAAAAATCATATATGGAAATCCACATTTGGGGTCTCAGTTACATTGCCTGTTATACCCATTACTGCACTGCCTATACTTTTGACTTTGTGTATTGTATACATTAATGAGCCTGCTTCTGACAAAGCATTTCACTGATGTGTGGCTTCATGGTGAACTTTAACAGGAGCTGGAGAAAGAGAGAACGGATCTGATGGAAGATGTGACTGCTAACAAAAGAAAGATGAAAGAACTGGAAGATAACTTGCTGTACCGGCTGACAAGCACACAAGGCTCTCTGGTGGAAGATGAGAGTCTCATCATTGTACTTAGCAACACAAAGAAGACGGCAGAGGAGGTGACACAGAAATTGCAAATTTCTGCAGAGACTGAAGTACAGATTAATTCAGCCCGAGAGGAATACAGACCTGGTGAGCAGAATGCCCTCTAGTGATGGTGACCCAACTGTCTTAAGTCAGTGGTCAGAATCATGATTGGAGCTGGGAGATGACAGTATGGAAACATGGGAAAAACCAGATTATATAGCTAATACAAAGATGTGTTAGTCTTTGAAAATAGTGTCTGGCAGGTCTATAGTTTCGGGAATTGATGTTTTCCTGGTCCCACTTCACTTTGCCCATACGATCAATCCATAGCATTGCTGCATCCTTCCATCCTCATCAGTACATACTTTCACCATTCCATGTTGCATGACAGAGGTCCCTGTGGGGAACTTGGTCGCACAGCTGAACCCTGCAGGGAGCGTGGTTGAAGTCAACACCCATCATCTAAGGGGCAAGGAGTTCATCCTTAATGGAACAGCTGCATGACCAAGTTCCTCACATGGAATTCAATCATGCAGCCGATCCCAGAAGAAAGCAGGGTTGAAGTCCTAGGCATAGGGCTGTCCAAGCCCCTTCTGCTGCTGTTCCCAAGTGCCTGTCAACCAGCTGGTGTTGGGCACTTGGAAAGTGCTGTGCAAAAACACTTTGGCAGTGGCCTTCACCACCCACCTGTCTGCAGAAGTAGAGAGAGATCTTCTTCTTCTTTGGTGATCACTCATAGCCGAGTAAGATTGTCTCTTAACAGTGAGTCCGGAAGTGACTGTGGGGGCTAATTTTGGATCCACACATTCTTCCACAGTGGGGACATAGGTTTCCAGGTAGGAGTTGATCACGGTGAGGGTTTGCCAAGCGTGCCTTCCTCTTAACACGTTTCTCCCTTTCGTCCTGAGTTTGAGCATCTTCAAAACCCAAGACACCTTTGGTAAAGGCTGTTCTCCAATTGGAGCACTCGCAGGCCATTGTTTCCCAGTTGTCACTGTTTATACTACATTTTTTTAGATTTTCCTTGAGAGAGTCTTTAAACCTCTTTTGTTGACCACCAGCATTATGCTTTCCATTTTTAAGCTTAAGTTTAATAGAGTAGTTACTTTGGAAGACGATAATCAGGCATCCACACAACACAACCAGTCCAACGAAGTTGATGTTGAAGAATCATTGCTTCGTCACTGGTGATCTTTGCTTCTTCCAGTACACTGGCATTAGTCCGCCTGTCTTTCCAAGTGATGTGTAAAAAATTTCAGAGACACCATTGATGAAATCATTCGAGGAGTTGGGGATGGTGTTTATAAGTGGTCCATGTCTCACAAGGCTGGCTGCCAGGCCAAAAATGTTCTACACCTTTGTTACATCTACATATTACGTATAGTCTTATGTATGAAGTCCATTATAAGATTTATCCAATGGTGTATTTTATTTTATCTTGTTTTACTTTATTTTATTTATGAGATCTTTTTTTTACTTACCCATCACCATATGGTCCCAGGCAGATTGCCATAATATAATATACAGTTATAAAAGTAAGAAAAGCAGTTAGTTATAAAAACAACAACAAGGAAGTCTGTTCAGAACAGTAGAGATTCAGCAAAGCGTTATTATTGTGTTGATGTTGCATCTCTCGTGCTCTTTGTTGAGAAGCCACTGGAGGGAGAGCTGTATCTGTGATAGATGCTCTTGGCTTAATCCACACTGGAAAAAATGTCTAGAAACTGGATTATTTTGCTGAATGCCCATTGGAGATTCGGAAAATGATCTGAACTGTAAATTGATTCTGGAATGGATCAGGCTGCCAATCTCATTGCTGATTACCAGAGTCTAAGATATTTCTGCAAGGGTTCTGGCCCTGCCTCTACCTTCTCCATTTCTCCAACCTGCCTGGGTGGCCTCTTCAGATGTGCTGCAACCTGAAACAGGTTCCCAAACCCCATAGTGCCCTGATTAAAAATAGATATGGAAGTGCACACTTCAAAAATCCAGTGGCTGAACTCCCAGAATTCTGGGGTTCATGCCATCGTTGCGATGCATTGCTTTTCTGCGACTTCCTGAATTGGTGTATTAGTGGAATTTCACCCATGGAACAGAAAAGCAGAAATCTGGAGCACGCACTGCAGTTTTAAAATAGGTGGATGTGTGGCTTGCTGCAAAGCATTAAGACAGAAAGAAAGAGGTCTGGAATTTTTCTATTTGCAGTATATAGGCAGTGGGGTTTATTGTTGAAAACAATGTTCTATCAGGTCTCGTTCAGACTTCCTTTTGTGACCCATATCCAAGTGTTGTTGTTGTTGTTGTTGTTGTTGTTGTTGTTGTTGTTGTTGTTGTTGTTGTTGTTGTTGTTGTTGTTGTTGTTGTTCTTCTTCTTCTTCTTCTTCTTCTTCTTCTTCTTCTTCTTCTTCTTCTTCTCCTTCTTCTTCTTCTTCTTCTCTTCTTCTCTTCTTCTTCTTCTTTCTTCTTCTTCTTCTTCTTGTCCCAGTGCTTTGCCTGGGAAAACCCATGTTTTACCTCTGAATTGGAGCAAACAGCAGTAAAATATGGGTTTTTCCTGGGGAAAGTGCTGGGACAAAAAATAAAATAAAATTCATCAACAGAGCTCTAAAGCCTGGACTTGTACCTGGAAAATGTGGTGCAAATGAGCCCTCTGTTAACCATGAACAACATGTTATCATTTGTCCATCAGAAGACCACCCACTTTTGTATTGCATTCTGTATTTTGATCATATCCAACTTTTCTTTTCTCCAGTTGCAACAAGAGGAAGCATTCTCTATTTCCTGATAACCGAGATGAGTATGGTTAATGTCATGTATCAGACTTCACTCCGACAGTTCTTGGGCCTGTTTGACCTTTCCCTTGCTAGGTAACTATGACAAGTGAGATCTTTCCCTTTCTGGGGATTGGTATTGTTATAAGAAAAACTGCTCCCTTTCCCTTGTGGGGTATTCTGGAGCCTGTATAGAGTCCTTAAGTGGGTTTCCTATCGGTAGCAGAAAACAGGCCAGCCAGAGTATATTGAGAAGCAAAGCGGCTAGTAAGTATGATCTTTAATAAAGGACCTGTTGCAACAGGGTCCCCACTCACCACACACAGAGGGAGACGAACCCTGAACAATGGTGTGCAAGCCCTTATATAGACTTTTGAAATGGACCACCCTGTAGCCCAAGGTAAAGGTAAAGGGACCCCTGACCATTAGGTCCAGTCGTGACTGACTCTGGGGTTGCGGCGCTCATCTCGCTTTATTGGCCGAGAGATCCGGTGTACAGCTTCCGAGTCATGTGGCCAGCATGACTAAACCGCTTCTGGTGAACCAGAGCAGTGCACAGAAACTCCGTTTACCTTCCCGCCGGAGCGGTACCTATTTATCTACTTGCACTTTGAGGTGCTTTTGAACTGCTAGGTTGGCAGGAGCAGGGACCAAGCAACAGGAGCTCACCCCGTTGCGGAGATTCAAACCGCCAACCTTCTGATCAGCAGGTCCTATGTTCTGTGGTTTAACCTGCGTCCCGGTAGCCCCCCCCAAAACATCATGCATACATCACAGAAGGAGGTGGTCTATGGCAGAAATCCTGTCTGCCAGGATACCTGATAATGGTCGCTGATTGCATTACCTGGGCAGCCTGGCCATTCTTTTGTGATGGTTAATACTTCAGTTCCTAAATCCAGGTCACAGGCTTACCCTATTCATACACAAATATGCCCGTAAGACAGGATATGCAAGCAAAAAGACAATGGGAAGGCTTTCCCCCATTTGCCTCCCTTACAGCAGAGGAATATTTGAGGTCATTGGCAGAGTCAGAATGGCTTCAGGATTGCTCTCCCATACTATTTCAGACGTGTGGTTCATGTATTTAGATATGTGTGCATTTATGAATATTTATTCTGTATTTGAGACCTTACAGTTCTCATAACAGTATATAATCAGATGGCCAGACTGTTTTCAAGGAGTCGGAAGTGATGCAAGGAAGGCAGCATCGTTTGGAGTGTTCCTTCATTCACTTTGCGCCACTGTTTTCGTTTGGCATGTCGTGGACATTGCACAAATACTTAGCAAATCCATTTGACCAGAAATGAGAGCAGGATAGGGGAAACAGTGCACAAACCGTGATCCATAACAGCACTATCATTTGTCTTAACTGTCTGAAAATCTAGAGTCTTTGGTTTCGCTTGATGACTATTCCCCCTGTGTTTGCGTTTGCCATTGAATGGGCAAAGTAACCTAATGCTGTCATTATAGTACAATCCTTTTTGTATTGATTTCCACACAATTTCTCAGTTTAAGTAAATTCCTGATTGCATCTGCTAAGCTTCCCCGCTCTATCCCTCTCAAGGGCTGGAGTCTTCTCCCAGGGTTTTGTCTCCAAACTATCAAGAGCTTGGGAGAGATAGTGAGCAATGTAATGAAAGGAAACAGAAATCCTACCCGGAAAACAAAAATCCTCTTAAGCTGTGTACTGACATTGGAAGCTTAAAGCTGCGTTCAAGGGCTTGAGCTACCGTTGTTTAAGACGGGGAAATCACTTCAGAGGCAACTGAATAATATGTCGTCCACAGAGATTAGGGGACCCTGGTTAACCAGAAGCAATTTGTCTCTAAAGGGCAAAATAACTGCTTGCCCTTCGCTTATTTGTCCATATGATCAGCAGGCAGACACACAGTAATGTGTGTGATGGGCCTGTTGCTGGCCCTTGAGTTTACCTTCGTTGGAAGGAACCAGTGGGTCAGTAGCAGTTGGTGGCACAGTGGGGTGACTTTATTAGATAGAACTCTGTCTTCACAAGCTTCTCACCTGTGCCAGGTTTTCTTAAAAAATAATAATCAGGCAGAACAGATAAGGATAAAGATAATACATTTCAGTATTTGAAGCCGAAATACTGTGCCCTTCCATCTATTGATAAAGTAGTTTAGCTCCCTTACTAGGTCCAAAGGTAAAAGGTAAAGGACCCCTGGACGGTTAAGTCCAGTCAAAGGCGACTATGAGGTTGTGGCGCTCATCTCACTTTCAGGCCGAGGGAGCTGGTGTTTGTCCACAGACAGCTTTCCGGGTCATGTGGCTAGCATGACGAAACCGCTTATGGCGCAACGGGACACCATGACAGAAACCAGAGTGCACGGAAATGCTGTTTATCTTCCCGCCTCAGCAGTAGCTATTTATCTACTTGCACTGGTGTGCTTTCGAACTGCTAGGTTGGCAGGAGCTGGGACAGAGCAACGGGAGCTCACCCCGTCACAGGGATTTGGACCGCTGACCTTCTGATCGGCAAGCCCAGGAGGCTCAGTGGTTTAGACCACAGAGCCACCCGCATGGTCATAGTAAGTAGTAAGCTTAGCTCCCTTACTAGGTCTAGTGCAGTAAGAGTTCTGTTGGATCACGGTGACTGAGCAGCTTATATGTCGATTTGGCCACTGTGACTGCCTGTTTCTGCACATGTTCGGGCTTATGAAGTGCAGCTTTGAAAATGCTTTCTTTTCAGAAGAAAAGGCTTTCAAAAACCTCACCAATGGCACTAGATTACGCTTTCATTCTTTCCTTTCCCCACTTTCTTTTGAACAGGTCTGTCAAGAGCCCCATTACGAGCAAGAGAATAGCAAATATCATTGAGCATATGACCTATGAAGTATATAAGTACGCTGCACGAGGGCTTTATGAGGAGCACAAGTTCCTGTTCACATTGCTCCTCACCTTGAAGATTGACTTACAGCGGGGCAAAGTGAGGCACGAGGAGTTCTTGACCCTGATTAAAGGTCAGAGCTACTGCATAAAATGTGCAACTTACTGTGTTCCAACCCGGTGCAAATGTTCAAATTCTCCATGCAACGTGGCAGGCAACCTGTTGCCCTCCAGATTTCATTAGACTACAACTCCCATCAGCCTCAGCCTGTGCTAGGAATGGATGTCATGGGAATTGTAGTCTGGGAACATCTGGAGGACTACAGGGCCCCCATCTCTGCAGTAGGGGATATGGAGAATGCCAGTATGCCGGTGTAGGCCTCTACGCAAATCCAACACATGAGGTACAGGTGGGGCAATTGTGCCATGGGAAGTGGGCAGTGCAGTCACAGCCCATCCACCATGAATAGAATTTTAAATATCTGACTTTATATATTTAGTAGCTCTTTTCAACTGGTTTTTGCTGTAATGTCTTTTTTCAGGTGGTGCTTCTTTGGATCTGAAAGCTTGTCCACCTAAACCGGCTAGATGGATCCTGGATATGACTTGGCTGAACTTGGTGGAGCTCAGTAAACTGAGACAATTTTCAGATGTTCTTGACCAAGTAGGTGATTGACAGGAGGCAAGGATTAAGCAGTGTGACACGTTTCATTCTCTTGAAGGATTCTGTAGATATTTCAATGTCACATGCCTTTTATGCTTCAGAAGAACTGCTGATGTGAACCTAGAAAAGTGAAGTCCAAGCCTGCCTCAAAATGTATTTTCCATTTGACTGGCATGTGTTAAGACAATCGTGTTGGAAGGCCTCAATCTCAATGCTGAACAGATGTTTCGGAAGCAGATTTTCTGTTTCTGGTGGACCATTTTCAAAAGAAGGGAATTCCAAAATTGTGGGACCACTACTGAAAAGGTCCTCTTGCAAATAGAGACTAGTCTCATCTTCCACGATGGTGGCAACCATAAAAACATTTACAGATCCCAAAGCCCAGGGATGAATATATGGAAGAAGACATTCCTTCATCTATCCCAGGCCCTGGCTGTAAAGTCCAAGGCTACACAGCTCCTTAAATTTAGCTCAAAAACTAACTGGTACCCAATGAAGCTCTTGAAGCATTGATTCAATATGCTCATGAGGCTTGCCTAAGATAAAAGCCATACTGTCACACTTGGGACCAAGTGAAGTTTCTGAGGTGTCTTCAAGAGTGGGAATGCACAAAGCGCATGACAGTGGTCAAGCTGTGATGCTGCCATTAGCATGGACGTTTTCTAGAAAGGGACACCCCTAGTCCTCCATTAAGATATCTGAAACTAAAAAATAAATAAATCTTGCTATCTATGCTATTTAATAAACATATTCCCGTATTTGTTCTTAATAGATCTCACGGACAGAAAAACAGTGGAAAATCTGGTTTGATAAGGAGAAACCAGAAGAAGAACTTGTTCCCAGTGGTTATGACCAAGCTCTGGACTGCTTCAGACGCCTCCTCCTCATAAGGTCTTGGTGTCCTGATAGAACGATAGCTCAGGTAGGCCAAAAGCTGTGCTGATCCCGGGGGGAGGTTACCGTGGGGCGAGGTCCAGGACCTGAGTTGAGGGTTGGCAGACAGTCCTCCATGGGTGAAGTGGGGTCCAAAGCGAGGAGCCGGGCAAGGACAGGAACTCTGGGGGAACAGGACTGGGTGCTGGCCGAAACAGCTCTTCAACGACTTTGCTCCCGCAACCTGGGACCGGGCTGACTGGCCTTTATCTTCTCTGAGGCTTGGGGCGGTCCCAGCCCCCAGGAGACCCGCCTCTCCTGGCCTTAAGGCGAGCACTCCTCCTGGGAGAAAGCAGTTCCCTCCGCCTCGAGCCTCTGCAGCTCAGGAGAGGCTGGAGGGTTACTGGACCCAGGGGAAGACTCACTTTCCCCTGACAGGGCTGGGAGAGGCGCACCTGTAGGCACTGTGTCCTCAACCCCCTCCGGAGCCAGAGTGGGTTCACCTGGTGCCTGCTCCTGAGGATCCGGCACAGGTGCAGGCGCTTCAGAATCAAGGCCCTGCCCCAGTTCAGCCGGCCCTGGAGGCGGGGACTCCTGTGCAGGCTGGGATTCCTCCGGTTCAGCCTCTGAATCGGATTCCCAGGCCATCACAAAAGCTTTGACTAGGATGGGAATAGAATGCCGACGACGGGGGGGCTCAAAGCAGTTCTAAAGTGAGCATTATAAGCGAAGAGATCCTTACATGTCAAAGCTCCTGCAGTCCAACACAGTAGGAATCTTTCCCATTCCCAACAGCACCTCTCTTACCTGCTGATGCTCCAAAAATGCCCACCCACCAATACCCTGTATTACCAGGAAGACATGAAGATGGGAACCTGTGTTTCTTGAGATATATAGTTGTATCCATGGTTTGATGTCTCGTAAGAACTGAAAACTTGGTATGAAAATCAGTGTGGGAAAACTGGTGCACATCTCCTTTTCTTTTCCACTAGGCTAGGAAGTACATTATGGATACCATGGGGGAGAAATATGCAGAAGGGGTCATCTTAGATTTGGAGAAGACTTGGGAAGAATCCGATCCTCGCACTCCTCTCATCTGCTTCCTTTCCATGGGCTCCGATCCCACTGATTTCATCATTGCTCTGGGGAAAAGGCTGAAGATTGAGACACGCTATGTGTCCATGGGCCAAGGGCAGGAGGTTCATGCCCGCAAACTTCTGCAGCAAACGATGGCACACGTGAGACAAATTCTCTACTTTCTTTTAGTGCAGATCAGTCTTTGAATTTTTCCAGGATTTTATCGGTCATCAACATGGGTTAGGCTAGGCATAATTGGCTGCTGATCCATGCAGAATTGGTTCCTACAGAGACCTTGTGCCACCAACAGAAACAGCTTCACACCACCTTCTCCTGGTAAACTTGAGACATGATGCTGTGTGAGATTACTCAGAATTAAGTCCCATTGTGTTCGAGGGGCTTACTTCCTAGTTAGAATGGTAGCCTACAGTGGGAGGCATGATGTTATCATGTCGTGAGTTTCCCTACTCTCATGGCCGCTTAAGAAGTGGGGCAAGGAATTGACAAATGCACATTACAAGTGAGAGAATGGGAAATGGTGTGGGTTTATTGCTTCCATTCACGTGCTCACAGTAATGCAGGGGTGGGAACCTTTTTCCAACTAAATATCAAAAAGAACTTTCTGAAGGTAAGCTGTTTGACAGTGCAACAGACTCCCTCAGAGAGTGGCAGACTCTTCTTCAATGGAGTTTTTAAATTAGATGCTGAATGGCCAGTTTGGCACTCATGCACTTGCTATAATGTCTAGATTGAGTAGGTTGCTGATGCCGTAAATGGGCTGGGCATAATCTCATCACGTGACAGGATCATACCCAATCCATTCAGGTCATTAGCAACCTATCAAATCTGCTCTTCAGGTAAGACCAATTGTTCTTTTCCATCTAAGGCTAGATATATTCACATGAGTTACCCTCACTAGTGACAATGGAATTGCCAGTTGGTAGGAGAGAGGAATTTCAACAGGAAAAACCAAGACCAGGCATAGGCAAACTCAGCCCTCTGGCTGTTTTGGGACTACAATTCCCATCATCCCTGACCAAGGGTCCTGTTAGCCAGGGATGATGGGAGTTGTAGTCCCAAAACAGCCAGAGGGCCGAGTTTGAGGAAGCCTGACCAAGACTATAAACTCTGTTGCTATTTGTACTGTTGTTTGTAGAGACATACATTTGTGTGCTGCATGTTAGGTTGAATAGTCAGCTGGTTGTTCATGTTTGAATTAGGTTGAATAGTCAGCTGGTTGTTCATGTTTGAATTAATTCCCCATCCCCCAAATAAAGCTAATTGCCTCTAATTGAACAGGATATTCTTTCAAGAACAGAATCTACATGGTAAGAGTTTGAACATCCACCCAGATTGGGGAGAAGGAGGTTCGAGGCTGAGCTTGGTTGGGCTTGGTCTACATCTGTATGAGGGCGGAGAGCAAGAAAAGGATGCACATTGGCATTGAAAAGAATTAGGACAGCTTTGCAGGCATATGAACTGTAGTATCACTAGCAGAAAACAATAGCAAAATTGGTTTGGATTGTGTTGACTTCTAAAATGAATATCAAATCAAGTTTCTTCAATGCTTTCCCTTTCTTAGGGTGGATGGGCACTTTTGCAGAATTGTCACCTGGGTCTTGACTTTATGGATGAGTTGATGGACACGATTGTTGAAACAGAAAATGTTCACGAGGCCTTCCGTCTGTGGATGACTACGGAGGTCCACAAGCATTTCCCCATCACCCTTCTACAGATGTCTATAAAATTCACCAATGAGCCTCCCCAAGGACTCAAAGCTGGCCTGAAGAGAACCTATGGAGGTGAGGGACTTGCTTTTCCCTCTCCCCTTCAGTATCTCTGCGATTCCACCCCCCCAGTAGCTTTTAATAGGGGCATCATGAGTGATCAGTTCCTACAAGGAATTACACTCTGTGCATATATTTAAATATTTAGTCTGGGTCCTTAAAAAACACAGTGATGTATATTATTTTTGTACAAGTAATGTCATATGGAAGTATTTGAAGAAATGGAATAGGACTAACAAATGTAGCTCTAGAAAATGAAATGTGAGTACTTTGCTATAATATGGTCCTCCTATAAGGCACTATAAAAACTAAAGCTCCTAATTTATCTCAGTAATGCTGAGCAAATTATCACCCA
>NW_028149225.1:0-13210 GCF_964270895.1 Podarcis filfolensis | reverse complement strand
AGTATGCAGCCTTCCTACCCCCCAGGAGGTGGGGGGCCCTGTCTTGCCAGCGGTGTTCACAATGCACCCCCTGATCCGAGAGCTAGGGGTGCCGAACACTTGGCATGAGCCCTCGGTGAAGTCAGATCTTCCTGACGCCGATTCCAATTAGCGCGTGCTGGTTGCTTCAGCTTGGAATTATAATTGGAAACATACGATTGGAAATGAAACTGAAGCACATACATCAAGTAAAGCTCGACAGATAAGACTGCTGATTAATGGATCTCTGTGACCGGGAGTGACGGATGGATAAGTAAATCTTCTGATGAATCACCACTAGGAGACTGTAGGTTTGGAACAAAGGGGGGGTGGAGGAAAAAACCCTTTTTTTCTTTGCATGAAGTGATATTAATAATCCTCTCCCCATCATCAGCAAAGTCATCATGCTGCAGTTCCAAAGCGTACTCTATTTCCATTCGGAACGCGTTGTAGTCCTGGGGCTTCCCCCCAAACTTGTGTACCAGTCCCGGTACCTTCCTTGCGATGGGGGTGGGTCTGACCTTGGCATCCTGAGTTCGCCGTTCGTCCAGCCGCGCCGTCAGGAGAGCCACATGCTGTTCCAAATCTCGGTTCCTCTCCACCAGATTTTGCACTCCAGCTGCTCGCTCCGTGGCACCGGCTTCTCCGGTTTGACTCATTATGCTGCCCTGCCTGTCGCTGTGCACAAGCAACGTCAGTGACTGACGGATTGCTGTAATGGTTTTAGGGGTTGCTCGTGTGTAAGTTACTGCCACTCTAGGCTAGGTTGCCTGGTTAAACCTTTTCTGTCTGGACAGCCATTCACTTCGTGGCTGTTCAGTCGCTAGCAGAATCCGTCAGTGGGCGTTTCTTGAACTTCTTTCAGCAAAGAAGTTCTTCGACGCAAAGTCTACGCCTACTTTCCCTGCGCGGAAGTCTTCTGCGCAGGGTGGGTGTGGGTAGCGGAGGACCCGTGCTCTCCCCGCTGGTCTCCGGCGAGGAGTCCTGGAGCCCCCTCGCCGATTCCCCCATCTGCCCCCCTTTATCCCTGGTGTTACGTTGATTTCCTTCCCCAGCCGATGAGTTGCCTCTCTCCCTGCTGGGCCCTTCTCCAGCATCGCTTGGGAGCCTTGCCT
The DNA here is from genome assembly GCF_964270895.1 of Podarcis filfolensis. NCBI lineage: Eukaryota > Metazoa > Chordata > Lepidosauria > Squamata > Lacertidae > Podarcis > Podarcis filfolensis. Next base: position 12,077 of record NW_028149225.1, on the reverse strand, counting down.
CCGCCTCTCACTCCGATGTCAGTTCCCTGACAGTAGGTAATCTCAGTCAAACTGTTTGGAACCATGTTGTTTATGAAGAAGTTTATTTTAATTCAGTAAAGATTTTATTCTTTAAAACTCTGCATTATTAATTTACGCTGCGCATCACTGAGTTTCTCACAAATGTACTGAGTTTCACGGGTATTTGTAACACTGTCCTATATCTCCCAATTAAATTTATTTGTTTAGCTTTATTTTGTCTCTTTAGCCCTTCTAGGAGCTGAGACTCTTTTCCTTCTTGTTACTCAGCAGACTTTCTTTTTAAAACGCTGACTCACGCATACCGATTTTTTCCCTTGCGTCATTTTCTCCACCAGCGTCAGGAAGGATTTCCTTAGCTCCCAAATTGTTATAACTCTCCCCTGTACCTCCTTATTCTTTTGCTTCTGTTCTGCTTTTTCTTTTGTTTTGGGGTGTGGGGGTTTAATCTTCAGCCTCGGAATGCTTTCCCGCTTCACCTTTCGGAGCCTGTGGCATCGCTTTGCAGGTCAGAATGGATCCTAGCATTTGTATCTTCAATCCTGCGTCCTTGCTGAACCTTGACAGGTCCGGTGTGCACACAGGAGAGACGCCTCTGAACACAGCCAGCCCCCCAGCACCGAGGATTTAACTCCTCGGGTTATAAGGTTCACTGTTGCCCTAGCGTAACCTCTTTTTGCCTCTCAAAGCTCAGGACCTCTCCAGAGAGTTGATCCTGCACTCCTTCAAATGGTGGCGGTAAAACTGGAAGTCCAGAGCCCATGACTTGAATATCCTGGGTCTTAGGTAGGAATAGGACTCATGTCGGAAGCCTTGGAAATCTTGGGCCAGGAAGTGCACACAACTCCCACCATTCCTGACTATTGGGTTAAGCTGTGTGGTGATGTTTTGAACTTCAGTCAACAAACACCCACGGCATGTAAAATTGAAGAGCTTTACATGCAGCTGGATGGTTCGGTGACTGGACTAGAAATTCCTGAATAGGGCAACACAAATTGTGCCAACCTGACCCATAAAATTGTTCTTGGTATTCTGATGGATATCACATCTACATGGAAGTCTGTGTTCTAATTGTGAAACAGTTCATCAACCAACCTACAACCGGCTGTGTATAGATACCACTGGTGGAGTTAAACAGCAGCAAATGCTGACAGTTTAGGCTCAGTGTTTGCGTCTCACTCTTTGGAACGGAGAAATGGAGCTTCTTCAGAGCCTGCTGCTGGGGTTGATTGGAGTTATAGGGATTCCTTTCCTGTCTCTTCTCTCCTGGGCGATTTACTATGATCTTTCCAAGAGTGAAATTCCACCTGGATTTGACAGTCCATTAAAGCTTCGAGGTCTTCACTGTCTTGCCATAATGGCATTCACTGCGGTAAGTTGGGGACTGGATGAGCCATTAGTTGAGCCAGCAGGTCCTTCTTATGTTCTTATGGGAAAGGTGATTAAGAAATGTATTATTATTATTATTATTAGATTTAATAATACGTATCTGTTGGCACCAGGCAAAAACATTTCTATATCTTTTAAAGGTGTTATTGGTTTGCTTTGTTCTTGCTTTCATTGTGTATTTTGCGTTTTTATCTTAATTTTTTTTGCTGTGAACCACCCTGAGATCATTTCATAAAGGGCAGTATATTTAATGAATAATAATAACAGTTTATATATTTAGATTATTCAAATACTGCTTAATCCAACATGCATAATGAATTCACTTGATGATGATGCGATGAAGATATTATCACATTCAACAAGGGCTTCCTTTCAGCCTATAGAAAGACACACATAGAGAGAAATAAATTATTCACACAAAGCCATGTTTTCTTTACAACATGGTTTCTTCAGCAACATTGCCTCATAGGCAAGCAAGGAGATTGTGGATTGTTTCTCCAAAGCTTAGCTTGTTTCCCAGCTTCTTTTGCCTCTGTATCTTGGTGGGTGTTTGGGTTGGGGTGACCAATTCTAAGCTGACCAATTGAAATTAATGGACTTGGCTAACATGTGCTCATTCATTTCCATGGGTCTACTTTAAATAGGACTTATTTGGATACCACCTATTGTGAATAGGTTGCAAATGTGGGCACTATTTTCATGAGACTTTTCCTTTGCCCAACAGGGGAAGTGTCTTGAACTGCTGGGTGTCTGCAGACAGGTTGCCGTTATCCGCTTCCTCCAGAATTTCTGGAATCCAAGAGCGGATCCCAGCCTCTCTGCCAAAGATCTGCATTTCGACGGGGTGCCTGTGAGGGTTTATCAGCCCAAAACACCATCTGCTGGCCCAAGGAAAGGATTTGTGTTCTTCCATGGAGGTGCTGGGATGGTTGGGAGCATCGGTAAGAGACTAAAGCTGTGAGCCTATGAACACTTACCTAGAGGCAAGCCCCATTGAACTCAAATAAGCCGATGTAGAATCCTAGAAATGGTGTGAAACCTCTATTGTCAAACCTCCAGTCAAAGAGAGTCCGCCACCTCCCAAGCGAGGCGGTTCCCTGTCAAACAACTCTTACCATCAGAAAGGTGTTCCTAATGTTTAGTTGGAATCTCCTTTCTGGGTAGAAGTGCTTCAGATATCATTGGAAGAGAGGTTTACAGGGCTGAAATACAAGAGTGTTGGTGGTAGTTCCTGAAGAGTCAAGGGGCACACATGTGCTTTGGATTTGCATTTGTTAAGTTATGGACATGGACCCTCTTGTTGTCATGGCTTCCCAGATCCTACGTCTCTAGTTGTCAATGGTCAGGGAACCGGGGAGCTGCACTCCAGCAAGCAGCCCCTGGGGGAGGGACAGATGCCCCCCACTGCTGATACTGACTCATTCCTTTCATAAAATTCATATAACACTTGATTTCATAGAACCTCAAATAGGTTCACAAATATGTATCTAATAGGTTGCTGTTCCTGATTGCTCTGCTTACCAACCCAGCCACCCTCCCACCCCTGGCCACCCCCTCATTTTCACCTGACCAAATCCCACACTCACCCACCACACCCACATGTGCTAATTTATACATAGCGATAATTAATACATAGGTCAACTTTCCGAAACCCGTAACCCGAAACTGGACCTCCGCCAGGTTTCCATCTCAGAAAACCAATCACAATTTTACAAGTTGGCAAATAGCAGTGCCACTTTCAGAAACACAAAGCAACAAACTCCTTATCAGAGTTCCCCAAATTGCCTGCCATCACGCCCGAAATTTCCCCATGCAGGTGAGCAGAGTGCTGTTGCAGCCAGGCTCTCTTTGTGGGCTTCCTGCTGACACCTGGTTGGCCTTGGGGAGAACACAAGGCTGGGCTGGCTGGGCCTTTGGCCTAATCCAGAATGGCTCTTTCCCATCTCTTAGGGACAATATGAGTGGTTGAGAGAACTGGACTTGCACCAGGTTTCGTCTCGCAAGACCAATTGCAATGTAACAGGTTGGCAGTTAACAAGTCCCATTCAGTAGCCTTCCATTGCAACAGCCTATGAAGCAGGAACTGTGGGAGGAAGGAAGGCTAGGATCAAGTTACACATGAAGAAATTGGGAGTCAGGATACTGGTGACACAACCTCTTGCAAGAGCTTGCTATTGCTACAGACATTCATATTTGGGGGAATAGGGGCACCTGTGCCCCTCCAAGATCTTGCTTCCTGGAATACAACTCCCATGCTCCCTCACTTCAACGGCTAGACAGATTTCTTCTAAGGTGGAATTTGGGAGTTTCTTACAACAAGTTTCTTTTTCCTGTTTTTCCTGTCTCTGAAAATTGCAATAGGTTTGCAAATATGAATACAAACGATAACATGTTAAGTAAATGAAAGCTTGCAATTCATGGATCTGTGTGTAATGATCTCAGGCAGACAAACAGCTCCGGTAAGAATTAATGAGCCTCTGGAAGATTTATGTGGCAAACACCTGTCATTCTCCGATACGACGTGCTCAGTCTGAGTTTCCGTTTCTCAGACAGCACAAAGGGAGACAAGATCCGGTCCTTCCCCTTTCCCCCTTACTTAGCATTTTCACATTCTCCTCCATCCTGCTGTGAGGAGAATTTGGGCATCCTCCCCTCCCCCCTCGCTGTGCAGCAAAGATTCCTCTGAGAGCTCTACTCTAGTAACCTCTTCCAGGGCATCTCCCCCCACATTCTGAAGCAGCAAACTGCCAGCCTTTGTTACTCTGCCAGGTGGAGATATTTTTTTTTGGGGGGGGAGGTTGTAATTTGATTCATTTTGTTTTTATATGGGAACCTATTTATTTTGCATCTTGTGAAGCAATATGTGAACCCAAAGTCAGTCTCTGACACTTACAACGCAGCACTCTAGCAATGGGATGTGCACGATGCATAAAAAGGCTTATGTCAGTGAATATTGCATGTACCAATATCTTATGTAAGGGAAGATTTCTTTGCAAAAATGTTCTTTTTAAGGCAAGATTGGAGGCAGCAGTGCTTCTGCCTAGCAGTTGCTGGAAACCCTGGGCAGGTAGAGAACGGAAGGTAAGTGTGGAAAAATGAGAAAGGATTCATACATTCCTGCCTGTGACTCCTGGGAGCTGCAGTCTTACAGCATGTAGAGCAGGGGTAGCCAACCTAAGGACTGTGGGCTGGATGTAGCCCAACCACCTTCTCAATCCGGCCCGTTGAAGGTCTGGGAATAAGCGTGTTTTTACATGAGTAGAATGTGTCCTTTTATTTAAAATGCATCTCTAGGTTATTTGTGGGGTCTGCCTGGTGTTTTTACAAGAGTAGGATGTGTGCTTTCATTTAAAATGTATCTCTGGGTTTTTTTTGTGGGGCATAGGAATTCATTAATCCCCCCCCCCCATATAATCTGGGCCACCACATGGTCTGTGGGATGGTGGACCGGCCCACGGCTGAAAAAGGTTGCTGACCCCTCATGTAGAGCAATGGAAGCCAAAGGTATCTTCCACATAATTGCTTTCCAATTTTGAATTTCCCTCCCAACTTGCTAGCATTCTACGAAGATGTCTGCAGCAAGATTGCCAAGGAGAGTGATTCAGTGGTTGTGTCTGTTGGGTAAGTAAACACAACCCCATGGCCTTTCATAGGGAAAGCGTGTAGGGGCCCAGCATGCTGCTGTATTTCAGGCTGGCATCCCTGGCCATATTCCCTGCAGGACAAAGAGGCTCCCCATGAAAGCTGTCAACATTCTGTTCTATGATTGAAAATCAGTGCTTCAGGTGCTTAAGACATGAACACGCTCGCTTCCGTGGGGGGACTATGAACTGGGCATAAGGCCTTGCACAGCACCCCTAACCAGGGCCTCCAGATCAGCCTCAACTTGGAGACCACCCAACCCAGATCCAGCCTGGAATCAATCCGGGAGTGGGGCTAATGTTCAGTTAGGGCTTTTAAACATATAATCAGGAAGAGACTGGGAAACGCCCCCTGCATCTAAACAGGAGGAGGAGGGAAAGTTGCAACTGGCAAATGGTCTTCCACCAGCTGGATGCAAGCCTGCAGGGTTCTGCTTCCCCAGCGTTCCCTACACTCTTTTGCTAGCTGGTAAAGTCAGTTTTTTAAGGGCATAAGCCAGCTGACTTTCACCTGCATTATATCTGCTATAACTGATCCAGCAGGCTCTTCTTTTAATTCTATGTGATCATGAATGTGTTTGGAAAAGATTCTGGAAGTTTACCTCTTTGCTTCTCTTTTATTCTGCAGCTACCGCCTGTCTCCTGAGCATCTTCCTCCCGCTCAGTACAAGGACTGCCTTGCTGCTACCATACACTTAATTCAAAATGCAGCTTCCCATGGGGTGGATCCTTCCAAGATCATCGTTAGTGGGGACAGTGCGGGGGGCAATTATGCTTGTATTGTTGCCCAGAAATTGGTGGAGAGATCAGACCTTCCAAAGCTACAAGCTCAAGTGCTCATCTATCCTAATACACAGGTTATGGACTTCAACCTGCCTTCCTATCAGCAGAACAGTTTAATGCCCATCCTGTTCCGGGAAAGTGTTGCTTACTTGGGATTGAAGTATATTGGAAAAGACACTTCTTTGTTAGGCCAGGTCCTGAAGGGCTCTCATGTGCCAGATTCAATGAGGCTGAAATATGGGAAGTGGGTGAGTCCAGACAACCTTCCACAGAGATTTAAGGGGAGAGGCTACAAACAAGTCCCACTTGCTCCTTATGAACCTGATGTCTATAGGCAATTGGAAGAGGCTTTAGTAGGCTATTCTTGCCTTTTTGCTGAGGACTCTGTCATCCAGAAGCTTCCTGAAACCCTAATTGTGAGCTGCGAGTACGACGTAGTACGAGACGATATACTGCTGTACAAGAAACGTCTGGAGGACAATGGGGTGAAAGTCAGCTGGTTCCATGTTGAGAACGGGTTTCATGGGTTGATAAACTTCTTCAAAGGATTCATCTTTGCATTCCCTGCTGCAGTTGAATTAATGGACAGCATCGTAGACTTTGTTAAAAACTTATGAGAGGAAATCCCTTGAATTTGTGAGTCATTCATAAAGAGGGGACAATCTGCCAACGTCAATTTCTGATAGTTTCTCATTTTTCCAATCTTCTTTTCAGTTCTTCACAATTCTGTAGAAATATGTGGTTCTTTGGGGCAGCGGGGAATTCCTCATGAAAATTCATCAGCAGTTTAATGTGAAATTCCCCTAAGAAACATGTTTACTTTGTATGGACTACAAGCAATTTGTTCTATTATATTGGTTTTCTATATTATATTCACTAATATATGCATTTTATGAACATTTCCTCTTCCATTTTCCTTTTAGTACACATTCGTTACCTGGAAATCTGCACTGCTAATGCTGTTCTAGGCTGAATCAACAGAATTATAGTGTCCGGATCAAGAGAAGTAATAGTTCCACTCCATTTTGCCTTGACCAGGAGAACTGTGTCCAGTTCTGGGCACTACAATTTAATTAGGATAATTGATAAGCTGAGGAAGGAGAATGGGCTGATCAAGGGTCTGGAAACCAGGGTGGCAGCAAACACTACACAAAAGTCAGTAGAGGCAATTAGAATAAGATCTATGATTTGATCAACTTTCGAAGATTCCTCTGCTTAAAAAATATATCAAAGGAAAGCCTCTTAGTTCACATATTTTATCGATTCTGTCATTTGTATTGATGTAAACCTCCAAAAGTGGGCCACCTTGGGCCACCAGAACTGCCTGGTGACTAATAGCATGGTCTTATGCTGCCCAAAATGGCCGGCTGTGGGGTTGTCATGGAGCTGCCTAAGTATTTTGGCCCTCAATGCCTCTCCTGGTGCATACCGTGCCCCTTTGTAGTACAAGAGCCCTCCTTTTTCCTCAACCCCCCCATTTCCCCCCTTTCCATCGCTGAACTTCCTAATTTAGTTGGAGCAAACTCATCGTGTCTGGTGAACCCAACCAGATTTTGCTCCCCTACCAGTGCTCCCTCACACAACCATCGGTCTTCTGGGAACATGGGCCTGGCCACAGGAGGTCCTTCCCATTCCATTTTCTGGAAAGTGCATCCGCCCTCACATTCCCCTCCCTCCAGGAACGTATTGTATCTCAAAGTGATACTGTGAGAATGTCTGCGACCACCGGACCTTTCTCTGGTTGAGCACACGCGCTGTCCGTCAGTATTCCAGGTTCTTGTGGTTCGTTCGGACCTGGATCTGGTACTGCGCCCCAATCAAAAAATGTCTCCACTGCCAAAAGGCTGCATAAATCGCCAGCAATTCTTTGTCATAAACAGTGTAATGTTGCTCTGACTTGCTCAGTTTCCTGGAGAAAAACGCACAAGGTCTGCAGTCCTCCCCTGACCCTTGTTGCAACAGTACTGCTCCGATGGCCCGGTCTGAAGCGTCCGTCTCCACTCTCAGTGACTTCCCAGGATCCACGTGCAGGAGCTGCTCCTCAGAGGCAAAAGCCTTCTTTAACATTTCAAAGGACTGCTGCGCTTCCTTGGTCCACGCAAACTTCTTCTTGCCGCTGAGACAATCCGTTATGGGTGCTGTCAAGTGAGCAAAGTTCTTGATGAACTTCCTGTAGAAGTTGTGGAAACCTAGGAACCTCTGCACATCCTTCTTTGTTTTGGGGCTCTTCCATTCCAGCACTGCTTTCACCTTCTCCGGGTCCATGGCCACCCCTTGTCTGACAGTCGGTACCCCAGGAACTCCACCTCTCGAGCATGGAATTAGCATTTCTCCAGCTTGACCTACAAATGATGCTTCTTCAATCTCTCTAGCACCTGCCTGACATCTTTCACGTGCTGTGCTTCATTTTCAGAGAAGATCAAAAGGTCATCCAAAAAGGCCACGCAATTCTTGTACAGCAGGGGCCCCAACACGTGGTGCATAAAGGCTTGAAAGCAGGCGGATCTCGATTGCAAATCCAAATGGCATGACGAGATACTCAAACGCCCTCAGGGGAGTGAACATGGTCGTCTTCCATTCGTCCCCCTCTCTCACTCTAATCAGATTGTACGCTCCCCTTAGGTCCAGTTTGACAAAAAAATTCCCCTGCCTCGCACGCGTCAAAACATCGTCAATTCTGGGCATGGGAAAGGCTACGGGTTCAGTTACCTTGTTCAAGAGGCGATAATCCACTACAAGGCGATGCTGATTCGTCGTTTTCTTGTCCACAAAGAATACTGGGCCCCCCCTACTGCCTTCGATTCCCTTATTGAAACCCCTCTTTAAGTTCTTGTCAATTAACTGCCTCAACTCTTGCACCTCCTGGTCGGACATGGAATACAGCTTACCCACCGGCAACTGGGCCCCCGAAAGCAGGTTGATTTGGCAGTCATAGGGCCTGTGGGGGGGGCAGCTTGTCAGCCTCTCTCTTGCTGAATACCTCCTTCAAATCTTCATATTGTGGTGGCACGCACCCCTTCTCCTCCAGAGTCACCCCAGCAACCCTGGCCATAGTCATTCTTGGTTCCTTTCCCCCCAGGCAGTGTTCCAAGCAGTGAGCCGACCCAAAGGCGAGGGAACGTTGATGCCACAACATCACTGGGTCATGGAGTGCCAACCAACTCATTCCTAGTATGATGGGGGGTCCTGCCAGTGTGGCCACATGAAAGGCAATGGTTTCCGCATGCCTAGAAACCCTCATCCTCATCGGGGGTGTCTGGTGTGTCACCCCCCCCCCGTAGCTCCCTGCCATCAATGGTGGTCACTTGCAAGGGGAAATCCGTATTTTCAATGACATATTTCCCTGACTTCCCCACACCTCCCCTTCTTATATTCCAATTCAAATTGTTAGTTCAACAAGTTCTTATCCCCAATTTTTAACCTTTTTATATTTAGTTCATTTTAAAGAAAAAACCAATTTTAACTTATAAACATCCATATTTATACATCAGTACTCATTCTTAAAACCTTTTTCTAAAGTCGACCCAAATTCCCTTCCACGAATTCCCCAATTTTCTTACTAATAACAAAACAAAATTAAAAACAAACAAAAACAAATTATAGTTATACACCCTTTGGATTCCCAAACCCCACCACCCCCTTTCCTGGTTTTGATCCCCAACAGATGTCCATCAGTCTTAATCTACTATCAGCCTGGAGACCTCACATCCGAGGCTCTTAATTCTCTCTCAATTCCTCTCTGCCGGTTTTTTTGATAGTCTTTAGTATTAAACACCAGATCTCGGAGAAGCTCTGTCCCCATAAAGTCCATGTTTCTTCCAGCCAGACCTCCATACTTAAAAGTGGAGCCCAAATCTTGTTTCTTACTCCTTTTAAGTCCAATTGTCCCGAAAGCTCCAACTTCCACCTTGATCAAATTTGTAATCCATAGGTCTTCAGATCTCCACATAAGGAGATCTCTCCATTCTTCAATCTCCAATTCAACCCAGATTTTCATCATCCAGTAATTGTTTTCCTTTGTAACCATCATGTCAGACCTCTGGCTCGATTTAACCATCATTTCAGGCCTCTGGCTCTCCTTTGTCATCTGCAAAATTACAGCTCCTCCTTCCTTTTCTTCAGAAACAACATATGTCTCCTTCTCCACACTCTCAAAACTCTCAAGTTTCTCTTTTTGTCCGGCTGCATGGGCTTCCTGAGTCAAATCCTTATCAAATTCAATGATATTATTTACTGTTAAGTTCAGAGTTGCAACATTTGTAGCCAAAACATCCATTTGGCCTTGTAACTTTCCCAAGAGAACGAAAGCTCTGTCCAGCCCAGCTTGAATTTTCCTTCCTCCAGCCATTCTTGTAATGTCCCAAATCCCCCTCTAGAGGGATTTTGGTAACTTAGTATTCTTTCCAGTTCAAATCCAAAAGTCAAGTTAGTTTGTGTCAGTTCTTCCTTGTTTTCAACAAAATATAACCAAATTGCAACAAATATCTCCAGCAGAGGCAGCAGAAACAAAGTTCTCTTTTTCCTTCTTGACAGCTAATTTTGACAGCTGTCAAACTCTTCTATATCTCCTCAACAGGCTCTCTCACAGATCACTCCCGGGTCCGGGGGGGGGGTGGCACTTCAGCTCTCAAAATTAGCTCTTATCCTCCGATACGGTTATTTATGCTTATACTGCCAAATCGTGAAATTAATATCTTTTACCCAATAAAAAAGAAGAAATTCTCTCGACCTTAGTTAACTAGTCCTTGCTTTAAATTGTTTACAAGATGGGGAGGCGGACTTCCTGTTTGCACCTTCCCCGATCGTGCCAGATTCAACAAAAAAAAAATTTCCTTTACAAGTCCAATTTCCGTACTACTCACGGGTTGTTACTTTTAGAGTCCAATTGTTCACAAGAAGAAGTCAGCGCTCTCCGACCATGGCATGCGGCTTCACTCCGCAGGAGGAGCAGTCGACTCTCAGCACCGTGCCGCTCACCCCGTCCCCCGCTCCGAAGCCTTTAAAAAGGCTCCTTCGCAGGTCGGGGGGGCGCAAATGGTGCCCGCCGAGTCACCAGGTTCACAGGCTTCTGCGCCTGTGATTTCTGAGGGTTCCTGTGTCGCCGCAGCGGCCAGACCCAGCTCCTGCGCAGCCGATTCCCTCCAGAGCTCGGAGGGAATCCGCCATTAGCCGATCGCGCTAACCCGGAAGTCCACCTTTTGGCTGCTTTCCAGTCCCTCCCCTCTTTCTTTCTGAACTCACCGGTGTTTGAAAACTCGCGTGCGCAGGCTCCATCAATTTCCATTGGCTCTGCTGCCGGCAGACTGTAGGAAGTCCCTGTAGGCATCTCAGGAATGCGGTTGCCGTGGAACCGCTCTCCTCTGGCCTCCCTCCTTTCCTGAGCCCATGCTTCCTGCCATACTCCAATCGCTAACGCCATTTTAGTTAGCTCATTCATGGACTGTGGGCAGGGGGCTCTGGATAATTCATCCTTTACTTTCGGATTGAAACGTGCCTCAAACAAAACAAAACAAAAAGGAAAGGGTTCTGACCTCCCTTTGTCTCTTCAGCCTGGTCCTCGGACCCTTGTCTGCATAAAAGAGTCCATGAGAATATCCTTGCAGTTTTAGTCATAAAAGTCTTTGTGCAAAACACGACTGAATAACTATACACACCAGGACCAACCAACCAACCAACCCAAACGCCAGCCTCAGCACAAACTAACATTTCTCACTTATATATACAACTTGGTGCAGACCGCTGAGTCATGCTGACCCAGCTTTATTCGCATTAAAGAAACAGAGGCCATTTTAGCCATGACACCCCTTCTGTTTCTTAAATGCGAAAAACCCCAACAGAAACAATACATACATTATACATACATTAAACCCAGTTTTGTCATCAATTCATTATGACATGTTGCTGGCAAAGGCTTGGTAAACAAATCAGCAATATTATCTTGTGATTGACAATACTCCAGTTTGATCACCCCATTCTGTACACAATCTCTCACATTCGCATGACGGATAGCAATATGTTTTGATGCGGATTTCATTATTTCTGAGCCCGCTAATGCAATGCACGATTGACTATCTTCATACACTTGGATAGGCAAGTCTACTTTACAATCTAGATCTTTTAGTATCTGTATAAACCACATGATTTCGTTGCATGCTAGCGATAGGCTCCCATATTCTGCCTCACAGGATGAGGTTGCAACAAATCCTTGTTTCTTTGACCTCCATCCAATTATGGAATTGGCGAACA
>NW_028149226.1:0-13314 GCF_964270895.1 Podarcis filfolensis | reverse complement strand
GTTGAGCTGAAGTATTACCCATTATAGAGCTGGATAAAAAGTAATACTCACACATAGTATTACATTGACCCTTGGGGAGAGTAGTTTTGTTTTGTGAACAGTGTGTACAGATCACCATATTGGATGGTTGATCCACCATGAATTTCTATGGTGGAAATTCAAGCCCTATACTTTAAAAAGCTGGAACAACCAAACATCCCCAAGAAGAAGGGTTTCTAGATCTAGATAGGTGACAATAATCACATAACATATTTTCAAGGAACAACCAATAGAACTGACAGCACTCGCCAAACAAATGGCTGCTTGACCGGGTGGTCTGTTCAAGTAGTCCCATAACAATCAACTAGAATTTCATTAAGAGTAAGGAGTTAACATTTTTTAAAAAAATCTTGCCCAGCCACTGATTTGGGTCTGGTGAACGCTGACAACAACTACACAAAATTTATTTTAGCATTCCAATTTAGAGAAGAACTTCTGGGGGAAATGGTGCTTGATTTGTCATACAGCAGAGCATTTGGAAATTTGCAAACTGAACCAGATAATTACTACAAATTTAGGTGCCATCACTAAACTTACTAGGTTTGTGTAACATCATTTTGGTAATATTGTTTTATTTGGGTAAAAGGTCAGTATCATGACACTGAAACTCAACATTCATTCTTTTGGGATTATGTGAAATGTTAGATTTGAAATTATGTATGTGAAGATAGATCTATCAACTACCCATTGAAGTTAATGAACCTGAGGTAGTCGTGTTCATTAAATTCAGTGGATCTACTCTCAATTCACAGTTGGTTACAATGGATGGTATTCAACAAATTTTGACTCAGAATAGACCCATTAAAATTAATGAACATGAATAAGTTCCTGTTCTGTTTTAAGAAAATGCATCAGAAGCAACTATAGTGGATTTCCTTTGCCGACGGAAGCCCTGTGACAAAATCCACTTAAGTACATAGTCATCCACAACAGAATGTGACCATTTTTCTTTATTAAATCACTGTGAAGCTGCAAAGGGTTTCTGGAAGTCAAAAAGGTGTTTCAAGGCAGTTGCCTACGCGGCAACAGAGCTTCATTTTATGTGGCACTCAGTAAGAAATCATATAAACCCCCTGATGTATTGCCCCTGAGATGTTAATAAAACAAAATAAAAATGATAAAATAACTTTGCTGCACTCACATACTCTAGTTGCTATTTCATTTCATTGCATACAGTGCACATGTTACTTCACTGTCATAGTCTATGACTGGTTCATGACAGATTTTCCAGAATGAATTACGGTAGAATGGTTAAGCAAATGCATGAACTTTTTGGGAGAGGGTGGAGCGTGGGTATTTGTATGCATATGACAGCAGTATAACTCCTAAGATACAAGAAAGTATGTCTGTACATCTATATGGTTGACATGAGTTGAGTAATGTCTTCAGACTCTGCAACTGGACATGGAGGAGGTCCTAAATATTTTAAGGCTCACTCCAGTTCCCAGCAGCTGCAGCCTACATGGCCAGTGGTCAGGGAAAAGGTAGTCAAATAATGTCTGGAGGACCACAGGTTCCAAACCCCTGCTCTACAAAATTGTAACAATTGGGACACACACACACTTCATCCAAGGAGCTCATGGTGCCATGCATCATCTCATCTCATTAAAGCAACCCTGTGAGTTAAGTTAGGCTGTGAGAAGGTGAGTGGCTCAGATTTACCCAGGGTGGTTTATGGTTTCGTAGCGGTATGATCCACATCTACCTTAGCCAAGTCCAAAACAGAAGGGAAGCACAAGAATGATTTAGGCAGGGCTGCAGTTCTACACACACACTTCCTTGCAAGCTACAGTGGTACCTTGGTTCTCAAACTTAATCCGGAAGTCCGTTCCAAAACCAAAGCGTTCCAAAGCCAGGGCGTGCTTTCCCATAGAAAGTAATGCAAAATGGATTAATCTATTCCAGACTTTTAAAAACAACCCCTAAAACAGCAATTTAACATGAATTTTACTATCTAACGATACCATTGATCCATAAAATGAAAGCAATAAACAATGTACTGCAGTAAAACAATCAACCAATCAGTAGCTGAACTGGGTTCCACACAGTCACAAAAACAAAACAAAAAAGGCACAAAAGCAAAAATGCAAAATAAATAGCAAAGACAGACAGACCTCAGCGTAACTCTCAAAACGGAAGCGTGGCACTCAGAACGGAAGTATGACAGTCAAATCAGAAGCGTAACACTCAAAACAGAGCATGTTCATCTTTCAAAAAAAGTTTGCAAACTGGAACATTTACTTCCGAGTTAGCCTTGTTTGGGTTCCAAGTTGTTTGAATACCAAGGCATTTGAGAACCAAGGCACTACTGTATATTGTTGCATATAGTGGAGGCTCATCCATTAGGGCAAATAGTGCACTGCCCCACCAATTTCAGCCAGCCCCCACTTCCTACCTTCTTACTTACAGCTGGTCCTGGGAGATGGTATTGGCTTTCAGTTTCCTCCTCCTTAGTCCCAGGGTTGAACTCGTAAGGGAGAAGGATGGCGCTCATTATGAATGGACAAAGGTCTCCACTGGTTGCATGGTGAAGGGTTTGCATACCTAACCAAGTTCAGTTGCAGCCTAAAAGGAAAACAGAGAGAATAGTATTTTTTTTTAAAAAATGTTCAGAATAGTAAGTGAAAACACATCCATTCCCACTCATGAATAGTATTTGTAAGCAAATACTGTTTATCATTATTTGTGCAAATACAATATTTTTCTTCCCTAGCATTCTAGTGTTGAATGACTTCTGTTTCCCAGAGGAGCTAGGGGAGATGCATGTAAACCACAGCCTGTTTCCTATAATGCAAAAACAGATATTATACTTGGAAGGCAGACTGTTAATGTAAGAAGGGAAACCATTTAAAATCCTTCCTGACTAGAGAGTGTGTTGGTTAGATGTCAGAGACTATATATTAGAATTTTTCAAAGTTCCTGATTTGCAGACCTTCCCATGTAACTTCCTCTGTTGAAGAACCCCTGTATTGTTGGGATAGGGGATTGTTCTAGAGTGCAAAATTAGTTCACACAAATTTCTGGGCAAATCTTTTTTGTAAAATTTGTATTTGAATTTTCAAAAACAGGAACAGGGACCATCCCCTTCCTTCCCCTTCCCCTGTCCCACCGTACATTTGTACCAAATACAGCATATATACATATACTATATGACTTCCCTTCCACAGTTTTCTTTGTTCCTTTGCTTTTCTACTACTACGCGTAATGCACATCTTTTTAATCATCTAATTTGTTATCTATTAACTACTCTATCTATTTCAACTCTGTTGGATTTACTCGAGATCTGCTAAGCTATACATTTGTCTATACTGGTTCTTAAAATATTCAATAAACATTGTCCATTCCTCCTTGTATTCCTTATCTTCATTTTCTCTTATCCTGTTTCTCAGAGTTCGGTATATTTGAACATTTTACACTGCCATTCTTCCTTAGTGGGTACTATGCTTGTTTTCCACCTTTGTTCCAATAAGGTTCTAGCTGCGGCAGTGGCATATAGTCATAAACTCTTGGGGTTTTTTTGGATCTCTGTTGTTACCACCCCCAAGAGGAAAATCTCAGGTGTTCTTGGTTAAGTTTTTTAAAGTATATTTTTTAATTCATTATATATAGTTTCCCAATATTCCTTAATTATTTTACAGGACCTCCACATGTGAATAAAAGATCCCTCAATTTCATTACACTTCCAACACATACCTTTTTCTTTTTTAGACATTTTCACCAACCTGGTGGATGTTAAATACCATCTGTGAGTCATTTGCATCGTATTTTCTTTCATTGTATAACAAGCTGTAAAATTCATATTTGTTTCCCACAACTTTCCCCATAATTCATAATCCATATTGTGACTCACATCTTGTGAAAGTTCTGGGCAGGGCTGTTGCTCCTCATCATAACCTTCTGATCCTCTGTGGATGTGCACTGTATAGGACAATCAGTAACATTGGAAAACAGTCATTTTCGGGGAAGTTGCCCACCATTGTTGAGTTTCGGATTGGGGACTAAAGGATCTAAGGCAGTAGAGGGACAGAACTCCTCTATGGATGGTACATCATAATGGAGCCTTTCACACACTCAAACAGCTCATTCTTATTTAACAACTGAACCAATTCTTATCATTTCTTCTCCTTGTTTTCAGTCAGAGGGAGTTATCATGCTTTTCTTCTCTGCAGGTATTTAAATGGAAGCAGCAACCTGTCAAAGATGTCATGGTTCCATGCTACATTTCATATCTTGCATTGAGACTAGATGACTTCTGGGTACCCTTCCAACTCTCGAATCATATGAAACAAATACCTTCTTTTTTGTATAGAGATCTTGTTACTAGTTTCCAAGATGTCATATATGAACAGGTTATGTGATGAAAATGTATGGTCTCCCCACCCCACCCCCAAACGTATCAGGATGTATGGAAATGCCACCTTTTCAAAGTCACTGTGGGCTGCTTCACACTGACATGCTCATAACTTGATGGCTGTAGTCATTATAAGTTGTAAATGAGCTAAAAGAGCCAGAGGTTTTAGATCCCCCCTGCCCATGTCCTCAAACTTTCCCCAAAACGTTTGGAAAGACTCAGCTTATTCTAAACTGAGACCATTGACTTTCTCTCATCACAAATAGAGACTCAGTAGAAGAACATTATCTAGCAAAGTTATTGAAAAGCACCCAGACATCTCCTCAAAATAGGAGCAAAATAAGAAATGAGGAAGGTACCAGAAAATAAATACTATTCCTAGTAATTATGGGTTATTTGGAGAACATGGTAGAAGATAGGGAATAGCCATGCATATATTTGGAGCCATGGTCTGATAGGATTTTATAAATCTGTATTCTGTGCAAACACTGTTGCTGGACCTAATAATGAACCATTATCATTTGCCAATACTACAACAAGACGCTTGGTGTTGATTACACTGCCTTTTCTGCTCTTCTCCCCCACTTCCAGAGAAAATTCAGTTGTTTGGCTGTGCTCAGCCAAAAAGAGCCAATAACAAATCTCTCCAAAGTAGGCCCTCACAGTGGAAGGCATTCAATAGAGAGGTCATTATCACTTGTTTCCTTCCAGCCAAGCAAACTGCTACAGTCACAGAAGGGATAATAGACTATATGGAGTTATTTATTTATTTGCCTTTCTGTTTGTAGCACAGCCTTCACTAAACAAGCATACATCCTGAAATGAAACAAAAAAAGAGGTTTTCTTTACAGGAAATGGCATCTTTTTTCATTATTTAATGGTAGCAACACAGTTTGCTTCAATACTTCCTTTAGACTTCGTGATAGTCAGAATCTGAAGATTGAATGCATGAGTTCTCTTGGGCGTAGATTGATAAAAGCGTGTGGCTGGTTCATGCCTGCCAAAGGCCAACACACAATCGTCTCAGCAGTGTGTCAGGCCACTCCATGCCAGGAAAGGGGAAATAACAAGAAATCTAATGTGTGTCCCATGGCTAGAAGCAAATATCTGTGCTCTAAAACACGGATGGAAACACCTGTGGCTCTTCAGTTGCTGTTGGAATCCAACCTGCATCCAGACCTTCCAAGTGTCCCTGTTTTCCAGGGTTAGTCCTGGATTTACAGAGGCCACCCCAGTTTCTGATCCCAGAATGCCTCATTTGTCCTTAGGATGTCCCTATTTTCATCAGAGAAATGTCAGAGGGTATATGGAGTTATTCGACCCCAGAGACATCTGAAGGCAGCCCTGTATAAGGAAGGTATATATATATATATATATATATATATATATAATGTTTAATATGTTATTATGTTTTTATATATGTTGGAAGCTGCCCTGAGTGGTTGGGACAACCCAGTCAGATGGGTGGGGTATAAATAGTAGAATGATAGGAATAGGACGTCCCTATTTCCATCGGATAAATGTTGGAGGGTATGCCTGCCTCAGCCCCAGCCATCATGCTAGATGGTCAAGGAACGATGGCAGCTTCTGTCCAACAACATCTGGAGGTTCCCCAATCATGCTCTAAAACACCCAAACATTTGCTTGTGCAGCAAGCCAAATGTTTATTCTCATTGCTTTTTGCCTCCGTAACAAACTAATGTGTCCCAGGCACCACTGAGAAACAAATGACTGTAATGTGATGTTTCAGCAATATCTTCAAATAGCTAAAGAGCTGTCATGCAGAAAATGGAGCCGACGCTGTGGGTGGTATTCAGTGGAGTTTTACACAAAGCATACCCACTGAAATGAATGAACATGACTAAGTTAGGTCCATTAATTTCAATGGAACTACTTGGAGTAAACTTAGTTGAAATCACCATGTCGCTCCAGAGGGCAGGACTAGAAGCAATGGGTAGGAATTGAAAGGAGATAGTTTTGGTTAACCAGAATACAAAAAATCCCCAAAGTTCACAAAGCTGTTGGGCTTTCTGATGAATCTGCCTTCTTTCAGGCCACATCCACACCATACATTTAAAGCACTCTTATACCACTTTAACAGTCATGGCTTCCTCCTCAAAATCTTGGGAATTTAAGTTTCTTAAGGGTCTTGAGAGTTGTTAAGTGACCCCTGTTCCCCTCACTAAGCCCCAATTCCCAGAGTTCCCTGGGAATAGCCATTTATTGTTAAAACACTCTTGTTACTTAGATCCTCATCCTAAGCATCAGCCGCACATGACTTTTAACCCTTTGTCCCAGTTTTATGCTAGAGCTTAACTAGGTAGATATCCCTCTCCCCACTTTTCCTTCATCATAATCATACTGGGAGCTTTGTGGCTCTCTAGATATGAATGCAGTCTTTTAAACACTTGTTTAAATGCCAGGTTTCTGCGTCTTGTAAATCTGATCTGAGTTATATATAATCTGTCTGTCAAAAGAGGATGATATTGAAGGATTAAGAATTTTTCATTAACAAGGCCACTATTGTGACCACATCGACCTCTTTAGCTTGAACAACGGAAAAAAGGATGTTAGGTCATCATGCTACGTAAGAACAAGAGTCGTTGCTAAATTGAAATTGTTCTCATTCAGGACTTCCGGTCAGCCACAGCAATGGTAATGGCGAATTTCCTCCGATCTCCGGAGGAAATCTGCTTCGTGGAGCCAGGGTTCTACCGCTACGGCGAAGCGGGGACCCGAAAAAAATCACAGGCGGGGAAGCCTGTGAACTGAAGGCTCGGCGGGCTCCATTTGCGTCCCCCCCCGGCTGCAAAGGAGCCTTTTTAAAGGCTCCGGAACAGACCGGGGGTGAGCGGCGCGGAGCTGAGAGCTGTTTACCCGTCTCCGCGAAGCGAAGCCGCATGCCATGGTTGGAGAGCGCTGACTTCTTCCTTTGATCATTTGGACTAAAAGTAACAACCCGTGAGTAATACGGAAATTGGATATTAAAAACTTCTTTTTTGATTCGGCACGAGCGGGGAAGGCGCAAAAAGGAAGTCCGTCTCCCCCTTTTGTAAACATTCTAAAGCAAGGACTAGATAACTAAGGTTGAAAAGAACGTCTTCTTCGTGAGAAGTTAAAAGTAATTAATTTCACGTTTTGGCAGTATAAGTGAATGTGCTGGAGGATAAGAGTTAACTTTGAGAGTGGAATTGTTACCCCCCCCCCAGGACCCGGGAGCGATCCGTGAGGGAACCTGGTGAAGAGATATAGAAGACTTTGACAGCTGTCAAACTAGCTGTCAAAGCTGAGAGGGGAAAAAAAAGAGAGAGAACTTTGTTTCTATTGCCTCGGCTGGTCATATTTGTTACATTTAGGTAACAAATTGTTGAAAACAAAGGAAAATAAAGGACTTTTGGATTAGAACTGGAAGGAACACTAAGTAACCAGTACTCCCCTAGAGGGGGCTCTGGGACATTACAGAATGGCTGTAAGTGGAAAAATACAGACTGCACTTGAGAAGATCTTTCGTCGCCTGGGAAAACTTCAAGAACAAAGCATTGTTTTGGCTAGAAATGTTACAATATTGAATGAAAAAGCAAACAAACCTGTGGAAATTGGAAGGGACTTGACTAAAGCCTTTGTACCAGAACAAAAAGACTTTGCATCTGAGCTAAAAACTCTTGCAGCTGAACAAGAAAAGAAATTTGAGCAACTTGAAGAAGATACATATGACAATTTAGAGGGAAAGGAAGGAGGAGCTATAATGCAGCAGAGGATTAAAGAGAGCCAAAGGCCTGTAAAGATAGACATAAAGGAAAAGACAAACCTGATTAAAATGGAAGCAGGAGTCTCTGAGACACTTGGACTTAAAAGAAGTAAAAAACAAGATTTGGATTACAATTTTAAATATGGAGGCCTGGCAGGCCAAAGGCCTGTAAAGATGGATACAAAGGAAAAGACAAATCTGATTAAAGTGGAAGTAGGAGTTTTTGGGACATTTGGACTTAAAAGAAGTAAAAAACAAGATTTGGATTACAATTTTAAATATGGAGGCCTGCCAGGAAGAAGTATGGATCTTATTGGGACAGAGCTTCTCCGAGATTTGGTGTTTATCATAAAGGACTATCAAAAAAACCGGCAGAGAGGAAAGGAGAGAGATTTAAGGGCCTCGGACGTGAGGTCACCAGGCTGATACCTGATGGATTGATGGACATCGGTTGGAGATTGAAACCGGGAAAAGCGGGGAGTGGGGTTTTGGGTATCCAAAGGCGGTACAAATACACTTTGTTTTTTCTTGTAAATAATTTGTTTTGCTATTCTAGATTAAAATGGGGAAATCGTGAAATGGAATTGGGGTTGACTTTAGAAAAAGGTATTAAGAATAAGTTTTGATGTATAAAAATTGAGGTTTATGTTAAAATTGGTTAAGCAAAAGGATTTAAATATAATAAGGTAAAATTTGGGGATAGGAACTTGTTGAATTAAAAATTGAATTGGAATACAAGAAGGGGAGATGTGGAGAAGTCAAGGAAATATGTTACTGAAAGTTATATCTTTGTTTATTGTTCTTTTGTGTGTGTGTGTGTGTGTTTTGTTTTTCTTTAAACTTTTTGAAAATTTTAATAAATATTCTATTTTTAAAAAAATGAAATTGTTCTCATTCATATTCACGGTCTGATACAGGCATGTCCAAAGTCCGTTTCGGGGGCCTAATTTGGCCCTCTGGTCGGTTTAATCCAGCCCCTGTGGCAGTTTATTTCCTGGGGTAAAATCTTTAAAAAAAACACCTCAACAACTTCAGCTTTTTAAAAAAAACTCAAAAAAAGGTCAACAACTTGACACAGTTTGGACATCACTGGCTCTGATAAATTTTACCACCAGTCTCTTCTGGTGCCTGAGGCAGAAAATCCAAATGGCACATGTTCCAGTAGTAAATATCAATGTCTAATAACAATTAATAACACTTAATTTTCTAATCTGCAGGGAAATACCTTACGATGCACCTCTCAATGGGCATAACCACTGTGTAGTCACTCAGGATAGGGCCTTCTCTGTGTTGGTGCCCTGCTTGCAGAAATTGCTCCCTTTAGGTGTGCACCAATCAGTCTTATTTCTGAGTTTTCATCACCAACCTGAAACAGACCTCTTTATCCAGACGTCTGTGAGAAATGAATGTTTTGATGTTCCATCTGTATTTTTCCAATTATTTGGTGCACTGGAATGTGGATTTGTAAGCTCTCAATTTCATCTACGTTCCATGGCTAGTATTTTCACCTTTTTATTCTTATTGTAACCTTAACTGGATAAAGGACCGTCTATAAATAACTCCAATAAATAAAGCAAATGATATTAAAGCTAAGGCAGGTGACCCTCTCTACCACATGATAGGACTAGTTTGGAGTTTCTGACTAGAAAAGAACAGATGCAAGCACTACTCAGGTATTCATTCCCACATGTGATTAGCATTGCATGAGAGGAACAACAAGGGTGCACTTCTGCAATGGGGAACGTGCTCTGTGTATGTAAGGTCATCTCACAATTTAGAGCCCTGGGATATCAATGTTCGAAATTGCATGGGGAACCGACATTGGTAAAAAGGTTCCCTTCTGCATAAGTTCACTCCCAACATTTGGGGTGCTGCAAGAAGAGTGAAAGTCACACAGATGGGACGGGGCATGGGGGACACCCTCCCCCTCCCCCTCACATGATGATAATAATGTGTGAGAGAAATCTGAATGGGATAGTGATGAAACAGAACAGACAGAATCAAGGCTCACAAGCTTATTTATTATTATTTTTCTGTTTATAAGTACACCAACATGGTTCTCCCCCTCATCATTTTATCCTCACAAAAACCCTGTGAGATAGGCTGAGAGGTAGTGATGGCCCCAAGGAAAATCCGGTGAGCTTCATGGACAAGCTGGGATTTGAACCCATGTCTCCAAGGACCCAGTCCAACACTCATACCATTACACCACATTGGATGACCTCTGTGTCAATTTGATTTTCTATGACTTAAGTCAATGGATGGGATGAAAGCTTCTTTTAGAAGTAGGTTGTGAGGAGGAAGTAGGAATTGTCCCAAAGAATAAGAGAACAGGGGCTCATAATGGCAGTCCTTGAGTAAATTTAACTTTAGTTTGTGCAATGGCAAGAGCTTTGTAATGAGCACACATTAAAAGATGCTTTGAAATAGGATTCTGCTCTTAATGAAGGAAGTGGTAAAGTGCGAAAATGTGTCTAATGTAGCCAGAGGCTGTGAAGTAACAACTCAGTTTCAGATTTAGAGGCTATAAAAGCTTCTTGGTGAAGTTAATGATGTAACCATTCTGTCAAAACAAAATAAAAGGCTGCCAGCTTTGTTATGGATGTCCTATTTACTTCATAAGACAAAAGGAGAACTTGAGAGATTTTCAAGTCATGACAACGAATGAATGGCTTTCAGAAATTCAAATACCATTTACACATTAATCTCCTTCTCAAGGGGCTGTGCTTGCAAACAAGGCATCATTTCACATTCTCCTAAGATACCACATCAATATTCTACAATGTTTTTACAGGTATATTGTCCTGTAATTACATTTCCTGCCATTTAAGCTCATACATCCAATTTCTCATGGGCTATCATGAAAACCTGGGATGGCCATCTCCTGTGTTATCCAGGCATCTGTATTCTCCTAAACCTGATCATCCCTGCCAACATTTCTCCAATGAAAAGAGGGACATTCGATTCCATTCAGATTTATTGATATTTACACAGTAGCCTCAGTCCGAGCACACAGTTCAATCATCATCACTCGATGGGTCAGTTGAGCCCACTGGAAGGTGGTCTCTTTTCCAACAGGAAATACGCCATCGGTTCTTCCTCCTCTTGTGGGCTTGACGCCAAGCCTGAACTCTGCCCAACTCTGAGAGCGATGACATTCAGGAACAGACCATCCAGCTTGCCTCTCCTCCCCAGAGAGTGTGTCTGAAATTTCTGGCTCCTCTACTGCCTTAAGTCACCCTGGAAATTTACGACTTGCATTCGAGGGAAAGAGGGGCTCACTTCACTCTCTGCCTGTGAAGAAAGCAAGCCTCCGTCTCTTTCTGCCTGCCCCCCTCCTTGGAGCCCTCACATTCACTTGGGGCGGGGACATTCCTGAAACTTGGTTGAACACATACTTTTCATGGAAATGGAAATTTTCCTGGGTTCAATTCCTGGTGAATCCCAGTAGGACTGGGAAAGACTTACATGAAACCATGGCAAAATACTGCAAGTCTATGTTGATCTGACAGTACTCAACTAGACAGACAAATTTGGCTTGACTTGGTAAGAGACAGTTTACTGTGTTTTCACCTGTGCTTGGGGTGATATGAGGTCATTGACTGGGGTGGATGCAAATTGTTTCATGAAACAATCCCTTTTAGATATAAGATTTGTAATGTTTCAAATGCCCCCAGACTGTGTTACAATAATATCCCTATGTAAGACACACAATAGAAGTATTATTGCTTCTTTTTCTTGCTAGGGAAATGGCAAGGAAGATGTTTTACTATACCTTGTTTAAAATGTGATAAATGAGGGACGTGGGGAGGCAGATAAAGTTGGTTTGGGTGGCAGATCAAAATTGAGACAAGCACCTTCAGCTGGCTATCCCTATGGATCTCATTTCACATTAATTAAATGGGGGGGGGACTTTAGGATTGGGGGGACTTGGGTTTAAATCCCATCCTCATCACATAGTTTGCTGAGTGAACTGAGTCTCCATAGGCTATACACATTTGCATCCTATACACATTTGTTGTTGTTTAGTTGTTTAGTCGTGTCTGACTCTTTGTGACCCCATGAACCAGAGCACTCCAGGCACTTCTGTCTTCCACTGCCTCCCACAGTTTGGTCAAACTCATATGCATTTACCAGCTTGTAAACTCAATGGAAGTCAGTGTAGCTTACTTCTGAGTAGACTTGCGCAGGATGGCACTGTCATTTTGCCTGTTGCTTAATTGTTACTTGTTTGGGGAATAAAACTGATAAATTGAACAGGGTGCTACAAGTGATTTAGGTTTATTGAATTTATGAATCATTTCCCACAACAAAAAGTCCCAAAGTGGTTTATGACATCAATAAAATACAGAAAGTCAGAATGAAAACTTCCAATCTGCCCAGATTCTCCAGAAAACACAAATATCTTTGGTGCCAAAATGATGACAAAGTTGGAGTCAGTGTTCCAATCAAAGGAATTACTTTATTATTTCTTGTGAGGTGGTCCTATATCTAGGGCTTCTAGTCTGGCAGAATTCAGCTGGACAAACAGATGACTAATAGAGGTAAAGAAGGCAAGCAAAAAACATTTTGATATGTTAAGGTATTGATTTTCTAAGATTAAAAATTGCACTAAATTAAATTCATGCATAGAAGTAGAAATTTCACAGAAAACTACAACTCATTCCAAAGATGAAGATTAACTGCTTTTGATTCTCCTTCATACTCACGGATGAGTAAATGCTGATTAACATGTACAACTTCCTCAAGGGCATTCCTATCGAACAGCAGGATACCAATCCCATAAACAAATAACGGCATAAATAAAGCTAACCAGTAATTCTGATGTAACTTCTGAGTTTTAAAACCTATCTATCTTTTACACATATAATTCCCAATGCAGCAAGCCCCTTATGCATTGAGCATTTAGTTTTCCAAAGCTGTAGCTTCCCCACTGTTATGTCTTATCTATTGGATATAATTTTACCAGATCCATACAAATCACCCCTCCCCTCCTCTCTCTCTCTCTCTCTCTCTCTCTCTCTCTCTCTCTCTCTCTCACACACACACACACACACACACACACACACATCTTCCTGGTAGTGCAATGTAGATCTAAAGTTTTTCGCATATAGCATTCATTCAAGAACAGATCTATAACATCAATCAGAACATTCTTTTCAGGGGAAAAAAATCA
>NW_028149227.1:0-13432 GCF_964270895.1 Podarcis filfolensis | reverse complement strand
GTTGTTATTTTCTTTCTGGGGTGGGACAAATGTTTAGTTGGGGCGGGGATCATTTTAAGTTTAGCGTAATTGTTTCTTGCTTTGTTTTTCTTTTACTATTTTTTTAGGTTATTGTATAGTTTGTATTTTGCTTTTTAAGGGGAAAGGGTCAGGGCTGCCTGGGAGGGGGCCTCAGCCAACAGAAGGGCTGGGGCAGGTTCCCTACGGGGGGATGTATTGGAACACCCAATCTCTGTTATCGCGGGTGGGAGGAGCAGTTGCGCTAAGACCAGACCACGTCTTTACCGAAGATCTGGTTCTGACTCTGATTCTGATTCTCTGATTCTGGCTCTCTATCAAGGGCTGTTTCAGACTCAGGCTGTGGCTGTGGCTGTTGCTCTGGTTCTGGCTCTGGCTCTTTCTCAGGCTCTGGTTCTGAATGAGGGCTTGGTTCTGGCACTGATTCAGGGTCTCGCTCTGGCTCTGGCTCTGGCTCTGGCACTCTGTCAAGGACTATTTCAGACTTAGGCTGTGGCTGTGGCTCTGGCTCTGTTTCCATTCTTACAATGGAATGTACACAAAACAATAATCCTTTCTATATAAATTTTCCAATACATTCTGAAAACATAATAAATCCTTAATTGTTGTCCACCTCCTTTTAGTTCCTTTATCACTCGAATGCTAGCACGGAGTCAAAACTATTATTGTATTTTTGAACATATCTTGTATAATATTGCGTCTTTATTTTCCCATAATTAAGATAGCCATGCCACCCAAAACGGGTGTCATGACCTTCTAGATCTAAAATATCCCAATTTTTTTAATAAATACCAATCTTTCAACGAGAGAAGACATGAGGCTTCGTAATATAGCTTCAAATCCGGTAACCCGTAGCCACCTCTTTCTACAGTATCTATTAATATCTCATGCTTTACTCTTGGTCTTTTACCCTTCCACAAAAATTTAGAAATTTCTTTTTGCCACTTGTTGATACCGCTGGTCTTTCCTGTAATTGGAATCGTTTGGAATAGAAAGAGTAGCTTCGGTAAAACTATCATTTTAATTACCGAAATACGGCCCAGGAATGATAAATTTAACCTTGTCCGTGTCTCCAACTGTCTTTTGATATCTTTCCAACAATTGGTATAATTATCTTCATATAAGTTAATATTCTTTGGTGTTATCCATAATCCTAAATACTTGATTTTGGGGTAGATTTTAATGTGTAATATTTGTTCTAATTCTGCTTTTTCATCTGGCGACATATTTTTAACTAATAGTTTTGTCTTGTTTAAATTCATTTTGAACCCCGCAACTTTACCGTAGCCATATATTATTTCCAACGCCTTTCTTAAACTCTGTTTTGGTTGCTCTGTAGTTATAATTATAAATCGTCAGCAAATGCCCTCATTTTGTAACTTCTATTTCCCAGCATAATCCCTTTTATTTCTTTTTCTTCCCTAATTTGTTTACATAAAACTTCCAATGTTAATATGAAAATTAAGGGGGCTAGTGGGCAACCTTGTCTGACCCCTTTACAGATTTCACACTCCTGTGATAAATTTCCATTGATTATGATTTTAGCTTTTTGTTTTGATTATATTGCTTCAATCCCTTTTATATACTGTATACCAAAATCCATATGGTGTAATAGACCTTTCATAAATTTCCAGGATACCCTGTCGAAAGCTTTTTCTGCATCTATAGCCATTAAGACTGCCTTCTTTTCTATTCTTAAGTCTAAATACGCTAATAAGTTTATAATGTTTCTAGTGTTGCTATAAATGTGCCTCCCGGGCAAAAAGCCAGCTTGGTCATTGTGTATCATCATCTGGAAGACTTTTTTTGATCTTTCGGCTAAAATATTTGCATATAATTTATACTCGTTATTTAGAAGTGCGATAGGCCTATAGTTGTTAATAAGTAGATTGTCCGTTCCCTGTTTTGGAATTAATGCAATAAGGCTGTCTTTCCAGGAATCCGGCATGGTTCCGTCTTTTAAGATACTTCTTAATGGGTCAGACAGTAAGTCCTCAATTTTTTTATAATATATTGCCGGTAGGCCGTCTGGCCCTGGTGGCTTTCCTATCTTTGCTTCCTTAATTGCTCTTTGAATTGCATACGATGTAATAGGGGCATTCGACAGTTCTTTTTGTTCTTTAGTAAGTTTCGGAAGACAGTTCTGTTCTAAATGTTCTTTAACTTCTTCTGTTGTTTCATTTCCTTCCTTATAGATTTCTCTAAAGAATTCGAGAAATCGTTTCTCTATTTCTTTAGGGTTGTTTATTATTTTGCCTTCGCACTTAACTCTATTTATAAGCCTTTCTGCCTCTCTCTTCTTTAATTGCCATGCTAATAACCAGGCTCAGGTTCTGTTTCAGGCTGTGTCTCTGTTTCAGGCTCCGGCGCTGTATCAACCACTGTTGCAGACTCAGGCTGTGGCACTATGGCTGTAGCTGTGGCTCTGGTTCTGTTTCAGGCTCTGGCACTGTATCAAGCACTGTTTCAGGCTCAGGCTCAGGCTCAGGCTCAGGCTTCTGCTCTTTATTAGGCTTTGTCTCAGTCTTTGGCTCTAGCACTTATTCTAGCTCTATTTCAGGCTCGGCCTGTGTGTCAGCCTTTGTCTCTGTTTCACGCTGTTTCTCTGTTTCAGGCTCCGACGCTGTTTCAAGCCCTGTATCTGCCTCTGCCTCTGCTTCAGGCTCTGGCACTCTATCAAGCACTGTTTCTGGCTCTGGCTCTCTTTCAGGCTCTGGTTCTGAATTAGGGTTTTGTTCTGGCTCTGGCTGTGTCTCTGGATCTGGCTGTGTCTCTGCTTCAGGCTCCTACGCTGTATCAAGCACTGTATCAGGCTCTGCCTCTCCCTCTGTCCCTGGCTACGTTTAAGCGTCAGGCTCAGTTTCAGACAGTGTCTCTGTTTCAGGATCCAGCACTCTATCAAGCACTATTTCAGACTCAGGCTGTGGCTGTGGATCTCGGCTGTGGCTCTAGGCTCCGTCTGTGGCTCTGTCTGTGGCTCTGGCTCTCTTTCAGGGTCTGGTTCTGAATGAAGATCTGGTTCTGACTCTGATTCAGGGTCTCATGATGGCTCTTCCTCTGCCTCTGACACAGCTATGTTTCAGAGTCTGGCTCTCTTTCAGGCTCTGGTTCTGAATTAGGGTTTTGTTCTGGCTCTGGCTGTGTCTCTGGCTCCAGCTCCAGCTCCAGCTCCGGCACTGTATCAAGTACTGTTGCAGACTCAGGCTGTGGCTCTAGGCTGTGGCTGCAGCTATGTTTTGCGCTCCGGCCCGGTATCAAGCCCTATTTCTGGCTCTGGCTCTGGCTCTGGCTCTGGCTCTGGCTCTGGCTCTGGCTCTGGCTCTGGCTCTGGCTCTGATTCATGGTCTCCCTCTGACTCTGATTCAGGGTCTCGCTCTGGCTCTGGCACTCTATCAAGGACTGTTTCAGACTCAGGCTGTGGCTGTGGCTCTGCCTCTGTTTCACGCTCAGGCTCTGTTTGAGGCTATGTCTCTGTTTCAGGCTCCAGCACTGTATCAAGTACTGTTGCAGACTCAGGTTGTGGCTCTAGGTTGTGGCTGTGGCTGTTGCTCTGGTTCTGGCTGTGGCTCTTTTTCAGGCTCTGGTTCTGAATGAGGGCTTGGTTATGGCACTGATTCAGGGTCTCGCTCTGTCTCTGGCTGTGTCTCTGTTGCACCTCAAACGGTGGTTTGTTGTTGTTGTTGTTATTTTCTTTCTGGGGTGGGACAAATGTTTAGTTGGGGCGGGGATCATTTTAAGTTTAGCGTAATTGTTTCTTGCTTTGTTTTTCTTTTACTATTTTTTTAGGTTATTGTATAGTTTGTATTTTGCTTTTTAAGGGGAAAGGGTCAGGGCTGCCTGGGAGGGGGCCTCAGCCAACAGAAGGGCTGGGGCAGGTTCCCTACGGGGGGATGTATTGGAACACCCAATCTCTGTTATCGCGGGTGGGAGGAGCAGTTGCGCTAAGACCAGACCACGTCTTTACCGAAGATCTGGTTCTGACTCTGATTCTGATTCTCTGATTCTGGCTCTCTATCAAGGGCTGTTTCAGACTCAGGCTGTGGCTGTGGCTGTTGCTCTGGTTCTGGCTCTGGCTCTTTCTCAGGCTCTGGTTCTGAATGAGGGCTTGGTTCTGGCACTGATTCAGGGTCTCGCTCTGGCTCTGGCTCTGGCTCTGGCACTCTGTCAAGGACTATTTCAGACTTAGGCTGTGGCTGTGGCTCTGGCTCTGTTTCCATTCTTACAATGGAATGTACACAAAACAATAATCCTTTCTATATAAATTTTCCAATACATTCTGAAAACATAATAAATCCTTAATTGTTGTCCACCTCCTTTTAGTTCCTTTATCACTCGAATGCTAGCACGGAGTCAAAACTATTATTGTATTTTTGAACATATCTTGTATAATATTGCGTCTTTATTTTCCCATAATTAAGATAGCCATGCCACCCAAAACGGGTGTCATGACCTTCTAGATCTAAAATATCCCAATTTTTTAAATAAATACCAATCTTTCAACGAGAGAAGACATGAGGCTTCGTAATATAGCTTCAAATCCGGTAACCCGTAGCCATCTCTTTCTACAGTATCTATTAATATCTCATGCTTTACTCTTGGTCTTTTACCCTTCCACAAAAATTTAGAAATTTCTTTTTGCCACTTGTTGATACCGCTGGTCTTTCCTGTAATTGGAATCGTTTGGAATAGAAAGAGTAGCTTCGGTAAAACTATCATTTTAATTACCGAAATACGGCCCAGGAATGATAAATTTAACCTTGTCCGTGTCTCCAACTGTCTTTTGATATCTTTCCAACAATTGGTATAATTATCTTCATATAAGTTAATATTCTTTGGTGTTATCCATAATCCTAAATACTTGATTTTGGGGTAGATTTTAATGTGTAATATTTGTTCTAATTCTGCTTTTTCATCTGGCGACATATTTTTAACTAATAGTTTTGTCTTGTTTAAATTCATTTTGAACCCCGCAACTTTACCGTAGCCATATATTATTTCCAACGCCTTTCTTAAACTCTGTTTTGGTTGCTCCGTAGTTATAATTATAAATCGTCAGCAAATGCCCTCATTTTGTAACTTCTATTTCCCAGCATAATCCCTTTTATTTCTTTTTCTTCCCTAATTTGTTTACATAAAACTTCCAATGTTAATATGAAAATTAAGGGGGCTAGTGGGCAACCTTGTCTGACCCCTTTACAGATTTCACACTCCTGTGATAAATTTCCATTGATTATGATTTTAGCTTTTTGTTTTGATTATATTGCTTCAATCCCTTTTATATACTGTATACCAAAATCCATATGGTGTAATAGACCTTTCATAAATTTCCAGGATACCCTGTCGAAAGCTTTTTCTGCATCTATAGCCATTAAGACTGCCTTCTTTTCTATTCTTAAGTCTAAATACGCTAATAAGTTTATAATGTTTCTAGTGTTGCTATAAATGTGCCTCCCGGGCAAAAAGCCAGCTTGGTCATTGTGTATCATCATCTGGAAGACTTTTTTTGATCTTTCGGCTAAAATATTTGCATATAATTTATACTCGTTATTTAGAAGTGCGATAGGCCTATAGTTGTTAATAAGTAGATTGTCCGTTCCCTGTTTTGGAATTAATGCAATAAGGCTGTCTTTCCAGGAATCCGGCATGGTTCCGTCTTTTAAGATACTTCTTAATGGGTCAGACAGTAAGTCCTCAATTTTTTTATAATATATTGCCGGTAAGCCGTCTGGCCCTGGTGGCTTTCCTATCTTTGCTTCCTTAATTGCTCTTTGAATTGCATACGATGTAATAGGGGCATTCGACAGTTCTTTTTGTTCTTTAGTAAGTTTCGGAAGACAGTTCTGTTCTAAATGTTCTTTAACTTCTTCTGTTGTTTCATTTCCTTCCTTATAGATTTCTCTAAAGAATTCGAGAAATCGTTTCTCTATTTCTTTAGGGTTGTTTATTATTTTGCCTTCGCACTTAACTCTATTTATAAGCCTTTCTGCCTCTCTCTTCTTTAATTGCCATGCTAATAACCAGGCTCAGGTTCTGTTTCAGGCTGTGTCTCTGTTTCAGGCTCCGGCGCTGTATCAACCACTGTTGCAGACTCAGGCTGTGGCACTATGGCTGTAGCTGTGGCTCTGGTTCTGTTTCAGGCTCTGGCACTGTATCAAGCACTGTTTCAGGCTCAGGCTCAGGCTCAGGCTCAGGCTTCTGCTCTTTATTAGGCTTTGTCTCAGTCTTTGGCTCTAGCACTTATTCTAGCTCTATTTCAGGCTCGGCCTGTGTGTCAGCCTTTGTCTCTGTTTCACGCTGTTTCTCTGTTTCAGGCTCCGACGCTGTTTCAAGCCCTGGATCTGCCTCTGCCTCTGCTTCAGGCTCTGGCACTCTATCAAGCACTGTTTCTGGCTCTGGCTCTCTTTCAGGCTCTGGTTCTGAATTAGGGTTTTGTTCTGGCTCTGGCTGTGTCTCTGGATCTGGCTGTGTCTCTGCTTCAGGCTCCTACGCTGTATCAAGCACTGTATCAGGCTCTGCCTCTCCCTCTGTCCCTGGCTACGTTTAAGCGTCAGGCTCAGTTTCAGACAGTGTCTCTGTTTCAGGATCCAGCACTCTATCAAGCACTATTTCAGACTCAGGCTGTGGCTGTGGATCTCGGCTGTGGCTCTAGGCTCCGTCTGTGGCTCTGTCTGTGGCTCTGGCTCTCTTTCAGGGTCTGGTTCTGAATGAAGATCTGGTTCTGACTCTGATTCAGGGTCTCATGATGGCTCTTCCTCTGCCTCTGACACAGCTATGTTTCAGAGTCTGGCTCTCTTTCAGGCTCTGGTTCTGAATTAGGGTTTTGTTCTGGCTCTGGCTGTGTCTCTGGCTCCAGCTCCAGCTCCAGCTCCGGCACTGTATCAAGTACTGTTGCAGACTCAGGCTGTGGCTCTAGGCTGTGGCTGCAGCTATGTTTTGCGCTCCGGCCCGGTATCAAGCCCTATTTCTGGCTCTGGCTCTGGCTCTGGCTCTGGCTCTGGCTCTGGCTCTGGCTCTGGCTCTGGCTCTGGCTCTGGCTCTGGCTCTGATTCATGGTCTCCCTCTGACTCTGATTCAGGGTCTCGCTCTGGCTCTGGCACTCTATCAAGGACTGTTTCAGACTCAGGCTGTGGCTGTGGCTCTGCCTCTGTTTCACGCTCAGGCTCTGTTTGAGGCTATGTCTCTGTTTCAGGCTCCAGCACTGTATCAAGTACTGTTGCAGACTCAGGTTGTGGCTCTAGGTTGTGGCTGTGGCTGTTGCTCTGGTTCTGGCTGTGGCTCTTTTTCAGGCTCTGGTTCTGAATGAGGGCTTGGTTATGGCACTGATTCAGGGTCTCGCTCTGTCTCTGGCTGTGTCTCTGTTGCACCTCAAACGGTGGTTTGTTGTTGTTGTTGTTATTTTCTTTCTGGGGTGGGACAAATGTTTAGTTGGGGCGGGGATCATTTTAAGTTTAGCATAATTGTTTCTTGCTTTGTTTTTCTTTTACTATTTTTTTAGGTTATTGTATAGTTTGTATTTTGCTTTTTAAGGGGAAAGGGTCAGGGCTGCCTGGGAGGGGGCCTCAGCCAACAGAAGGGCTGGGGCAGGTTCCCTACGGGGGGATGTATTGGAACACCCAACCTCTGTTATCGCGGGTGGGAGGAGCAGTTGCGCTAAGACCAGACCACGTCTTTACCGAAGATCTGGTTCTGACTCTGATTCTGATTCTCTGATTCTGGCTCTCTATCAAGGGTTGTTTCAGACTCAGGCTGTGGCTGTGGCTGTTGCTCTGGTTCTGGCTCTGGCTCTTTCTCAGGCTCTGGTTCTGAATGAGGGCTTGGTTCTGGCACTGATTCAGGGTCTCGCTCTGGCTCTGGCTCTGGCTCTGGCACTCTGTCAAGGACTATTTCAGACTTAGGCTGTGGCTGTGGCTCTGGCTCTGTTTCCATTCTTACAATGGAATGTACACAAAACAATAATCCTTTCTATATAAATTTTCCAATACATTCTGAAAACATAATAAATCCTTAATTGTTGTCCACCTCCTTTTAGTTCCTTTATCACTCGAATGCTAGCACAGAGTCAAAACTATTATTGTGTTTTTGAACATATCTTGTATAATATTGCGTCTTTATTTTCCCATAATTAAGATAGCCATGCCACCCAAAACGGGTGTCATGACCTTCTAGATCTAAAATATCCCAATTTTTTTAATAAATACCAATCTTTCAACCAGAGAAGACATGAGGCTTCGTAATATAGCTTCAAATCCGGTAACCCGTAGCCACCTCTTTCTACAGTATCTATTAATATCTCATGCTTTACTCTTGGTCTTTTACCCTTCTACAAAAATTTAGAAATTTCTTTTTGCCACTTGTTGATACCGCTGGTCTTTCCTGTAATTGGAATCGTTTGGAATAGAAAGAGTAGCTTCGGTAAAACTATCATTTTAATTACCGAAATACGGCCCAGGAATGATAAATTTAACCTTGTCCGTGTCTCCAACTGTCTTTTGATATCTTTCCAACAATTGGTATAATTATCTTCATATAAGTTAATATTATTTGGTGTTATCCATAATCCTAAATACTTGATTTTGGGGTAGATTTTAATGTGTAATATTTGTTCTAATTCTGCTTTTTCATCTGGCGACATATTTTTAACTAATAGTTTTGTCTTGTTTAAATTCATTTTGAACCCCGCAACTTTACCGTAGCCATATATTATTTCCAACGCCTTTCTTAAACTCTGTTTTGGTTGCTCTGTAGTTATAACTATATAGCGTCAGCAAATGCCCTCATTTTGTAACTTCTATTTCCCAGCATAATCCCTTTTATTTCTTTTTCTTCCCTAATTTGTTTACATAAAACTTCCCATGTTAATATGAAAATTAATGGGGCTAGTGGGCAACCTTGTCTGACCCCTTTACAGATTTCACACTCCTGTGATAAATTTCCATTGATTATGATTTTAGCTTTTTGTTTTGATTATATTGCTTCAATCCCTTTTATATACTGTATACCAAAATCCATATGGTGTAATAGACCTTTCATAAATTTCCAGGATACCCTGTCGAAAGCTTTTTCTGCATCTATAGCCATTAAGACTGCCTTCTTTTCTATTCTTAAGTCTAAATGCGCTAATAAGTTTATAATGTTTCTAGTGTTGCTATAAATGTGCCTCCCGGGCAAAAAGCCAGCTTGGTCATTGTGTATCATCATCTGGAAGACTTTTTTTGATCTTTCGGCTAAAATATTTGCATATAATTTATACTCGTTATTTAGAAGTGCGATAGGCCTATAGTTGTTAATAAGTAGATTGTCCGTTCCCTGTTTTGGAATTAATGCAATAAGGCTGTCTTTCCAAGAATCCGGCATGGTTCCGTCTTTTAAGATACTTCTTAATGGGTCAGACAGTAAGTCCCCAATTTTTTTATAATATATTGCCGGTAGGCCGTCTGGCCCTGGTGGCTTTCCTATCTTTGCTTCCTTAATTGCTCTTTGAATTTCGTACGATTTAATAGGGGCATTCGACAGTTCTTTTTGTTCTTTAGTAAGTTTCGGAAGACAGTTCTGTTCTAAATGTTCTTTAACTTCTTCTGTTGTTTCATTTCCTTCCTTATAGATTTCTCGAAAGAATTCGAGAAATCGTTTCTCTATTTCTTTAGGGTTGTTTATTATTTTGCCTTCGCACTTAACTCTATTTATAAGCCTTTCTGCCTCTCTCTTCTTTAATTGCCATGCTAATAACCAGGCTCAGGTTCTGTTTCAGGCTGTGTCTCTGTTTCAGGCTCCGGCGCTGTATCAACCACTGTTGCAGACTCAGGCTGTGGCACTATGGCTGTAGCTGTGGCTCTGGTTCTGTTTCAGGCTCTGGCACTGTATCAAGCACTGTTTCAGGCTCAGGCTCAGGCTCAGGCTTCTGCTCTTTATTAGGCTTTGTCTCAGTCTTTGGCTCTAGCACTTATTCTAGCTCTATTTCAGGCTCGGCCTGTGTGTCAGCCTTTGTCTCTGTTTCACGCTGTTTCTCTGTTTCAGGCTCCGACGCTGTTTCAAGCCCTGTATCTGCCTCTGCCTCTGCTTCAGGCTCTGGCACTCTATCAAGCACTGTTTCTGGCTCTGGCTCTCTTTCAGGCTCTGGTTCTGAATTAGGGTTTTGTTCTGGCTCTGGCTGTGTCTCTGGATCTGGCTGTGTCTCTGCTTCAGGCTCCTACGCTGTATCAAGCACTGTATCAGGCTCTGCCTCTCCCTCTGTCCCTGGCTACGTTTAAGCGTCAGGCTCAGTTTCAGACAGTGTCTCTGTTTCAGGATCCAGCACTCTATCAAGCACTATTTCAGACTCAGGCTGTGGCTGTGGATCTCGGCTGTGGCTCTAGGCTCCGTCTGTGGCTCTGTCTGTGGCTCTGGCTCTCTTTCAGGGTCTGGTTCTGAATGAAGATCTGGTTCTGACTCTGATTCAGGGTCTCATGATGGCTCTTCCTCTGCCTCTGACACAGCTATGTTTCAGAGTCTGGCTCTCTTTCAGGCTCTGGTTCTGAATTAGGGCTTTGTTCTGGCTCTGGCTGTGTCTCTGGCTCTGGCTCCAGCTCCAGCTCCAGCTCCAGCTCCGGCACTGTATCAAGTACTGTTGCAGACTCAGGCTGTGGCTCTAGGCTGTGGCTGCAGCTATGTTTTGCGCTCCGGCCCTGTATCAAGCCCTATTTCTGGCTCTGGCTCTGGCTCTGGCTCTGGCTCTGGCTCTGGCTCTGGCTCTGGCTCTGGCTCTGGCTCTGGCTCTGGCTCTGGCTCTGGCTCTGATTCATGTTCTCCCTCTGACTCTGATTCAGGGTCTCGCTCTGGCTCTGGCACTCTATCAAGGACTGTTTCAGACTCAGGCTGTGGCTGTGGCTCTGCCTCTGTTTCACGCTCAGGCTCTGTTTGAGGCTATGTGACTTTTTCTGGCTCCAGCACTGTATCAAGTACTGTTGCAGACTCAGGTTGTGGCTCTAGGCTGTGGCTGTGGCTGTTGCTCTGGTTCTGGCTGTGGCTCTTTTTCAGGCTCTGGTTCTGAATGAGGGCTTGGTTATGGCACTGATTCAGGGTCTCGCTCTGTCTCTGGCTGTGTCTCTGTTGCACCTCAAACGGTGGTTTGTTGTTGTTGTTGTTATTTTCTTTCTGGGGTGGGACAAATGTTTAGTTGGGGCGGGGATCATTTTAAGTTTAGCATAATTGTTTCTTGCTTTGTTTTTCTTTTACTATTTTTTTAGGTTATTGTATAGTTTGTATTTTGCTTTTTAAGGGGAAAGGGTCAGGGCTGCCTGGGAGGGGGCCTCAGCCAACAGAAGGGCTGGGGCAGGTTCCCTACGGGGGGATGTATTGGAACACCCAATCTCTGTTATCGCGGGTGGGAGGAGCAGTTGCGCTAAGACCAGACCACGTCTTTACCGAAGATCTGGTTCTGACTCTGATTCTGATTCTCTGATTCTGGCTCTCTATCAAGGGCTGTTTCAGACTCAGGCTGTGGCTGTGGCTGTTGCTCTGGTTCTGGCTCTGGCTCTTTCTCAGGCTCTGGTTCTGAATGAGGGCTTGGTTCTGGCACTGATTCAGGGTCTCGCTCTGGCTCTGGCTCTGGCTCTGGCACTCTGTCAAGGACTATTTCAGACTTAGGCTGTGGCTGTGGCTCTGGCTCTGTTTCCATTCTTACAATGGAATGTACACAAAACAATAATCCTTTCTATATAAATTTTCCAATACATTCTGAAAACATAATAAATCCTTAATTGTTGTCCACCTCCTTTTAGTTCCTTTATCACTCGAATGCTAGCACGGAGTCAAAACTATTATTGTATTTTTGAACATATCTTGTATAATATTGCGTCTTTATTTTCCCATAATTAAGATAGCCATGCCACCCAAAACGGGTGTCATGACCTTCTAGATCTAAAATATCCCAATTTTTTAAATAAATACCAATCTTTCAACCAGAGAAGACATGAGGCTTCGTAATATAGCTTCAAATCCGGTAACCCGTAGCCACCTCTTTCTACAGTATCTATTAATATCCCATGCTTTACTCTTGGTCTTTTACCCTTCCACAAAAATTTAGAAATTTCTTTTTGCCACTTGTTGATACCGCTGGTCTTTCCTGTAATTGGAATCGTTTGGAATAGAAAGAGTAGCTTCGGTAAAACTATCATTTTAATTACCGAAATACGGCCCAGGAATGATAAATTTAACCTTGTCCGTGTCTCCAACTGTCTTTTGATATCTTTCCAACAACTGGTATAGTTATCTTCATATAAGTTGATATTCTTTGGTGTTATCCATAATCCTAAATACTTGATTTTGGGGTAGATTTTAATCTGTAATATTTGTTCTAATTCTGCTTTTTCATCTGGCGACATATTTTTAACTAATAGTTTTGTCTTGTTTAAATTCATTTTGAACCCCGCAACTTTACCGTAGCCATATATTATTTCCAACGCCTTTCTTAAACTCTGTTTTGGTTGCTCCGTAGTTATAATTAAATCGCCAGCAAATGCCCTCATTTTGTAACTTCTATTTCCCAGCATAATCCCTTTTATTTCTTTTTCTTCCCTAATTTGTTTACATAAAACTTCCCATGTTAATATGAAAATTAAGGGGGCTAGTGGGCAACCTTGTCTGACCCCTTTACAGATTTCACACTCCTGTGATAAATTTCCATTGATTATGATTTTAGCTTTTTGTTTTGATTATATTGCTTCAATCCCTTTTATATACTGTATACCAAAATCCATATGGTGTAATAGACCTTTCATAAATTTCCAGGATACCCTGTCGAAAGCTTTTTCTGCATCTATAGCCATTAAGACTGCCTTCTTTTCTATTCTTAAGTCTAAATGCGCTAATAAGTTTATAATGTTTCTAGTGTTGCTATAAATGTGCCTCCCGGGCAAAAAGCCAGCTTGGTCATTGTGTATCATCATCTGGAAGACTTTTTTTGATCTTTCGGCTAAAATATTTGCATATAATTTATACTCGTTATTTAGAAGTGCGATAGGCCTATAGTTGTTAATAAGTAGATTGTCCGTTCCCTGTTTTGGAATTAATGCAATAAGGCTGTCTTTCCAAGAATCCGGCATGGTTCCGTCTTTTAAGATACTTCTTAATGGGTCAGACAGTAAGTCCTCAATTTTTTTATAATATATTGCCGGTAGGCCGTCTGGCCCTGGTGGCTTTCCTATCTTTGCTTCCTTAATTGCTCTTTGAATTTCGTACGATTTAATAGGGGCATTCGACAGTTCTTTTTGTTCTTTAGTAAGTTTCGGAAGACAGTTCTGTTCTAAATGTTCTTTAACTTCTTCTGTTGTTTCATTTCCTTCCTTATAGATTTCTCTAAAGAATTCGAGAAATCGTTTCTCTATTTCTTTAGGGTTGTTTATTATTTTGCCTTCGCACTTAACTCTATTTATAAGCC
>NW_028149228.1:12500-13566 GCF_964270895.1 Podarcis filfolensis | reverse complement strand
TTGTGTATATATATATATATGTATATAGGGGTGTGTGTGTGTATATATTTATTTATGTATGTCTATATGTGTGTGTGATTTATATATATATGTATGTTTGTGTGTCTGTTTGTGTATATATATGTATATAGGGGTGTGTGTGTGTGTATATATATATCTGTGCGTGTATATATATGTGTATATATACATGTGTATATATGTGTGTGTATTTGTATATACATATGTGTGTGTTTATATTTGTGTATTTGTGTGTGTTTATATATATCTGTGCGTATATATATGTATATTATATATATATATATATATATATATATATATATGTATATATACATGTGCATTTGAATATACATATGTGTGTGTGTTTATATTTGTGTGTGTATATATGTGTGTGTGTGTGTGTGTGTATATTTGTATATTATATATATATATATATATATATATATATATATATATACACACACATATATATATATATATACACGTGTATACATGTGTGTGTATTTGTATATACATATGTGTGTGTGTGTGTTTATATATGTGTATTTGTGTGTGTATATATATATATGTACGTATGTATATTTGTGTTGTGTGTGTTTGTGTATATATATATATATGTATATAGGGGTGTGTGTGTGTATATATTTATTTATGTATGTCTATATGTGTGTGTGTATATATATATATATGTATGTTTGTGTGTCTGTTTGTGTATATATATGTATATAGGGGTGTGTGTGTATATATATATCTGTGCGTGTATATATATGTGTATATATACATGTGTATATATGTGTGTGTGTGTGTGTGTATATTTGTATATTATATATATATATATACATGTGTATATATGTGTGTGTATTTTTATATACATATGTGTGTGTTTATATTTGTGTATTTGTGTGTGTCTATATATATCTGTGCGTATATATATGTATATTATATATATATATATATATATATATATATATATATATATATGTATATATACATGTGCATTTGAATATACATATGTGTGTGTGTTTATATTTGTGTGTGTATATATATATGTGTGTGTGTGTGTATATTT
>NW_028149228.1:0-7500 GCF_964270895.1 Podarcis filfolensis | reverse complement strand
CCCCGCTCCCCATTGGCCCACTTCTGTGACAGACACGCCCGCCAGCCAATCCTCCCCTTTCCTCCTGTCAAAGGAGTGAAGAGAGGCCCCACCAAGTGGGCGGAGCTTCTCGCGAACGAACCAATCCCCACCGCCCTCCTCCCCGCGCGTTGGTCCACTCCTTTGAGCGACACCCCAACCAGCCAATCGCCGCCCTAGCTCCCTCCGAGCGCCTCCTTTCCTCCCGGCAAACTAGGCCGGAGCCAGAGTGGGCGGAGCGTCGCAGGAACGAACCAATCCGCGCCGCCCGCCTCCTCAAAGCCCGGCTCCCATTGGCCCGCGCCTTTGAGCGACACCCCACCCAGCCAATCGCCGCCCTAGCTCCCTCCGAGCGCCTCCTTTCCTCCCGGCAAACTCGGCCGGAGCCAGAGTGGGCGGAGCGTCGCCCGAGCGAGCCAATCAGCGCCGGGCGTCTCGTCACCGCTCGCTCCCCATTGGCCCGCGCTTTTGACAGACAACCGAGCCATCCAATCGCCGCCCTAGTTATTCTCCCAGCCCGTCTTTTCCCACATCAAAGGAGTGTGGGCGGAGCGTGGCTGAAGCGAGCCAATCAACGCCGCGCGTCTCTTCAGCGTCCAGTTCCCATTGGCTCGCAAATTTGACAGACAACCGCGCCAGCCAATCCTCTCCTTTCCAACCTCAGAGGATAAGAAGTCAAGTAGGCGGAGCGTCGCAGGAACAAACCAATCCGCACCGCCCGCCTCCTCACAGCCCGGCTCCCATTGGCCCGCGCCTTTGAGCGACACCCCACCCAGCCAATCGCCGCCCTAGCTCCCTCCGAGCGCCTCCTTTCCTCCCGGCAAACTAGGCCGGAGCCAGTGTGGGCGGGGCCTCTCCTCTCCCTCCGCTCCCCATTGGCCCACCGCTTTGACGGACACCCCCTCCCTCCAATCCCCGCCCTCCTCACCTCAGGCCTGGCCGCCATGGAGCCTTCGCCTCTCCCGGAGTGGCAGCGGGCCTTGCTGGCCCGGAAGCGGGCCAAGGCGGCCTCTCTCTCCGGCCTCCTCGAGCTCTACGCCGCCCGGCCGGAGGTCCGGCTCCTGCGGGCCGAGCGCATCGTCATCGTCGAGGCGCGTGACGTCACGCGGCACGTCACGGCGCCGCCGCCGCCGCCGGGCGCCGCCGTCCTGAGGGCCGAGGAGGTCTTGGTCTTCGAACCCGAGCCGGGCCGAGTTCGTCGCCTGAGGAAGCAATACGAGAAGGTGAGAGGCGGGGATTCGGGCGGAAAACGGCGTCGGTTTTCCCACTGCGCAGGCGCGGAGGGCGGGGCGAGGGAAGCAGCGGCGCGGCCCATTGGACGGCTCCGCTTCCCCGGCCAATAGCAACGCGCGGAATTTCCCGCCCTTCTCCCATTGGCCGCCAAGCGACGTCGCCAGACGAGCGTCTCCCGGGCCGCGTAAGGGCAAGCGGCGGCTTCGCTCGGCCGCTGCGCGTGCGCGGAGGGGGAGAGGGCGGAAGGCGGCGTCGGAGGGGGGAGCGCGCATGTGCGAAGGGCCAGAGGGTGGTTTTAGTCGCCCACTGCGCATGTGCGAAGGGCAAGAGGGAGGTTTTAGTTGCCCACTGCGCATGTGCGAAGGGACGAGGTGCGCATGTGCGAAGGACAGAGGGAGGAGGTGCGCATGTGCGAAGGGCAAGGGGGTGGTTTTAGTTGCCCACTGCGCATGTGCGAAGGGCCAGAGGGTGGTTTTAGTTGCCCACTGCGCATGTGCGAAGGTCAGAGGGACGAGGTGCGCATGTGCGAGGGGCAAGGGGTGCTTTTAGTTGCCCACTGCGCATGTGCGAAGGGCCGAGGGACGAGGTGCGCATGTGCGAAGGGCCAGAGGGTGGTTTTAGTCGCCCACTGCGCATGGGCGAAGGGCCAGAGGGACGAGGTGCGCATGGGCGAAGGGCCAGAGGGTGGTTTTAGTTGCCCACTGCGCATGTGCGAAGGGCAGAGGGACGAGGTGCGCATGTGCGAAGGTCAGAGGGTGGTTTTAGTTGCCCACTGCGCATGTGCGAAGGGCAGAGGGACGAGTTGCGCATGTGCGAAGGGCCAGAGGGTGGTTTTAGTTGCCCACTGCGCATGTGCGAAGGGCAGAGGGACGAGGTGCGCATGTGCGAAGGGCCAGAGGATGGTTTTAGTTGCCCACTGCGCATGTGCGAAGGGCAGAGGGACGAGATGCGCATTTGCGAAGGGCCAGAGGGTGGTTTTAGTTGCCCACTGCGCATGGGCGAAGGGCCAGAGGGTGGTTTTAGTTGCCCACTGCGCATGTGCGAAGGGCCAGAGGGTGGTTTTAGTTGCCCACTGCGCATGTGCGAAGGGCAGAGGGACGAGGTGCGCATGTGCACATCAGCCGCCGAAACCTCCCTGCACATGCGCAGTGGGCAACTAAAACCACCCTCTGGCCCTTCGCACATGCGCAGTGGGCAACTAAAACCACCCTCTTCCCCTTCGCCCATGCGCACCTCGTCCCTCTGCCCTTCGCTCATGCGCAGTGGGCAACTAAAACCACCCTCTTCCCCTTCGCACATGCGCACCTCGTCCCTCTGCCCTTCGCACATGCGCACTGCCCACCCCTCGCCTCTCTTTGACCCTTCACACATGCGCAGTGGGCAACTAAAACCACCCTCTTGCCCTTCGCACATGCGCACCTCGTCCCTCTGCCCTTCGCACATGCAGAGGATGAGCTGGGCAGAGGTGCGCATGGGCGAAGAGGAAAGGGGAAGCACGGGTTGGCCACTGCGGGAGGGAGGTTTCGGCGGCTGATGTGCGCATGTGCAAAGGGCAAGAAGGAGGTTTTAGTTCCCCACTGCGCATGTGCGAAGGGCAGGGGGACGAGGTGCGCATGTGCGAAGGTCAGAGGGAGGTTTCGGCGGCTGATGTGCGCATGTGCGAAGGGCCAGAGGGTGGTTTTAGTTGCCCACTGCGCATGTGCGAAGGGCAGAGGGACGAGGTGCGCATGCGCAGCACCTCCCTCTGCCCTTTGCGCATGCGCAGTGGCAAACTAAGCACGCATGCGCAATGGCAAACCAAAACCACCCCTTGCCCTCCGCACATGCGCAGTGGGAACCCTCCCCTTCCCTCCTCCCTCCGCACATGCACAGTGCCCACTGCGCATGCGCGAAGGGCAGAGGGAGGTTTCGGCGGCTGATGTGCACATGCGCACCTCGTCCCTCTGCCCTTCGCCCATGCGCAGTGGCCAACCCGACCCTCCCCTTTCCTCTTCGCCCATGCGCACCTCTGCCCTCCGCACATACGCTACGAGCGCATGCGCAGCCTCCCTCTGCCCTTTGCTCAGTGGCAAACTGAACCCGCCCCTTCATTCATTGCGCATGCGCAGTGGCCAACCTGACCCTCCCCTTGGCCCTTCGCCCATGCGCACATCAGCCGCCGAAACCACCCTCTGGCCCTTCGCACATGTGCACCTCGTCCCTCTGCCCTTCGCACATGCGCAGTGGCCAACCCTCCCCTTCCCTCCTCCCTCCGCACATGCGCACCTCGTCCCTTTGCCCCTCCGCACATGTGCACCTCGTCCCTCTGCCCTTCGCACATGCGCGGTGGGAAACCCTCCCCTTCCCTCCTCCCTCCGCCCATGCGCACTGCCCACCCCTCCCCTCTCTTTGACCCTTCACACATGCGCAGTGGCAAACTAAAACCACCCCCTTGCCCTTCGCACATGCGCACCTCGTCCCTCTGCCCATCGCACATGCGCAGTGGGAAACCCTCCCCGCCCTTTGCCCCTTTGCCCATGCGCACCTCGTCCCTCTGCCCTTCGCACATGCGCACCTCCTCCCTCAGCCCTTTGCGCATGCGCAGTGGCAAACTTTGAAACCTCCCCTATCCTTTTTCCACATGCGCAGTTCCTCCCTCTGCCCTTTGCGCATGCGCATTGGCAAACTAAGCATGCATTCAGTTTGCCACTGCGCATGTGCGAAGGGCAGAGGGAGGAGGTGCGCATGGGCGAAGGGGCAAAGGACAGGGAGGGTTGGCCACTGCGCATGTGCGAAGGGCAGAGGGAGGAGGTGC
Source organism: Podarcis filfolensis (assembly GCF_964270895.1). Lineage (NCBI taxonomy): Eukaryota > Metazoa > Chordata > Lepidosauria > Squamata > Lacertidae > Podarcis > Podarcis filfolensis. The sequence continues at coordinate 3,455 of NW_028149228.1, read as the reverse complement.
GCATGGGCAAAGGGGCAAAGGGCAGGGAGGGTTGGCCACTGCGCATGAGCGAAGGGCAGAGGGAGGAGGTGCGCATGGGCGAAGGGGCAAAGGGCAGGGAGGGTTGGCCACTGCGCATGTGCGAAGGGCAGAGGGAGGAGGTGCGCATGGGCGAAGGGGCAAAGGGCAGGGAGGGTTGGCCACTGCGCATGTGCGAAGGGCAGAGGGAGGAGGTGCGCATGGGCGAAGGGGCAAAGGGCAGGGAGGGTTGGCCACTGCGCATGCGCGAAGGGCAGAGGGAGGAGGTGCGCATGGGCGAAGGGGCAAAGGGCAGGGAGGGTTGGCCACTGCGCATGTGCGAAGGGCAGAGGGAGGAGGTGCGCATGCGCGAAGGGGCAAAGGGCAGGGAGGGTTGGCCACTGCGCATGTGCGAAGGGCAGAGGGAGGAGGTGCGCATGCGCGAAGGGCAGAGGGAGGAGGTGTGCATGGGCGAAGGGCAGAGGGACGAGGTGCGCATGGGCAAAGGGCAGAGGGATGAGGTGCGCATGGGCGAAGAGGAAAGGGGAGGGTCGGGTTGGCCACTGCGCATGTGGCGAAGGACCAAAGGGTGGGTTCAGTTTGCAAGTGCGCATGCGCGAAGGGCAGAGGGACGAGATGCGCATGTGCGAAGGGCCAGAGGGTGGTTTTAGTTGCCCACTGCGCATGGGCGAAGGGCAGAGGGACGAAGTGCGCATGTGCGAAGGGCCAGAGGGTGGTTTTAGTTGCCCACTGCGCATGGGCGAAGGGCAGAGGGACGAAGTGCGCATGTGCGAAGGGCAAGAGGGTGGTTTTAGTTGCCCACTGCGCATGTGCAAAGGGCCAGAGGGTGGTTTTAGTTGCCCACTGCGCATGTGCGAAGTGCCAGAGGGTGGTTTTAGTTACCCACTGCGCATGTGCGAAGGGCAGAGGGACGAGGTGCGCATGTGCGAAGGGCCAGAGGGTGGTTTTACTTGCACACTGCGCATGTGCAAAGGGCCAGAGGGTGGTTTTAGTTGCCCACTGCGCATGGGCGAAGGGCAGAGGGACGAGGTGCGCATGTGCGAAGGGCCAGGGGGTGGTTTTAGTTGCCCACTGCGCATGTGCGAAGGGCCAGAGGGTGGTTTTAGTTGCCCACTGCGCATGTGCGAAGGGCAGAGGGACGAGGTGCGCATGTGCGAAGGACAAGAGGGTGGTTTTAGTTGCCCACTGCGCATGTGCGAAGGGCAAGAGGGTGGTTTTAGTTGCCCACTGCGCATGTGCGGAGGGCCAGAGGGACGAGGTGCGCATGTGCACATCAGCCGCCGAAACCTCCCTGCACATGCGCAGTGGGCAACTAAAACCACCCTCTTGCCCTTCGCACATGCGCAGTGGGCAACTAAAACCACCCTCTGGCCCTTCGCACATGCGCACCTCGTCCCTCTGCCCTTCGCACATGCGCAGTGGGCAACGAAAACCATCCTCTGGCCCTTCGCACATGCGCACCTTGTCCTTCTGACCTTCGCACATGCGCAGTGGCCAACCCTCCCCGCCCTTTGCCCCTTTGCCCATGCGCACCTCGTCCCTCTGCCCTTCGCACATGCGCAGTGGGCAACGAAAACCACCCTCTGGCCCTTCGCACATGCGCAGTGGGCAACGAAAACCACCCTCTGGCCCTTCGCACATGCGCAGTGGGCAACTAAAACCACCCTCTTGTCCTTCGCACATGCGCACCTCGTCCCTCTGCCCTTCGCACATGCGCAGTGGGCAACGAAAACCATCCTCTGGCCCTTCGCACATGCGCACCTTGTCCTTCTGACCTTCGCACATGCGCAGTGGCCAACCCTCCCCGCCCTTTGCCCCTTTGCCCATGCGCACCTCGTCCCTCTGCCCTTCGCACATGCGCAGTGGGCAACGAAAACCACCCTCTGGCCCTTCGCACATGCGCAGTGGGCAACGAAAACCACCCTCTGGCCCTTCGCACATGCGCACCTCGTCCCTCTGCCCTTCGCCCATGCGCAGTCGCCAACCCTCCCCGCCCTTTGCCCCTTTGCCCATTCGCACCTCGTCCCTCTGCCCTTCGCACATGCGCAGTGGCCAACGAAAACTACCCTCTCGCCCTTCGCCCATGCGCAGTGGCCAACCCGACCCTCCCTTTTCCTCTTCGCCACTGTGCATGTGCGCAGGGCCAGAGGGTGGTTTTAGTTGCCCACTGCGCATGTGCGAAGGGCCAGAGGGTGGTTTTTAGTTGCCCACTGTGCATGTGCGAAGGTCAGAGGACGAGGTGCGCATGTGCGAAGGGCCAGAGGGTGGTTTTAGTTGCCCACTGCGCATGTGCGAAGGGCCAGAGGGTGGTTTTAGTTGCCCACTGCGCATGGGCGAAGGGCAGAGGGACGAGGTGCGCATGTGCGAAGGGCCAGAGGGTGGTTTTAGTTGCCCACTGCGCATGTGCGAAGGGCAGAGGGACGAGGTGCGCATGTGCGAAGGGCCAGAGGGTGGTTTTAGTTGCCCACTGCGCATGTGCAAAGGGCCAGAGGGTGGTTTTAGTTGCCCACTGCGCATGGGCGAAGGGCAGAGGACGAGGTGCGCATGTGCGAAGGGCCAGGGGGTGGTTTTAGTTGCCCACTGCGCATGTGCGAAGGGCCAGAGGGTGGTTTTAGTTGCCCACTGCGCATGTGCGAAGGGCAGAGGGACGAGGTGCGCATGTGCGAAGGACAAGAGGGTGGTTTTAGTTGCCCACTGCGCATGTGCGAAGGGCAAGAGGGTGGTTTTAGTTGCCCACTGCGCATGTGCGGAGGGCCAGAGGGACGAGGTGCGCATGTGCACATCAGCCGCCGAAACCTCCCTGCACATGCGCAGTGGGCAACTAAAACCACCCTCTTGCCCTTCGCACATGCGCAGTGGGCAACTAAAACCACCCTCTGGCCCTTCGCACATGCGCACCTCGTCCCTCTGCCCTTCGCACATGCGCAGTGGGCAACGAAAACCATCCTCTGGCCCTTCGCACATGCGCACCTTGTCCTTCTGACCTTCGCACATGCGCAGTGGCCAACCCTCCCCGCCCTTTGCCCCTTTGCCCATGCGCACCTCGTCCCTCTGCCCTTCGCACATGCGCAGTGGGCAACGAAAAACCACCCTCTGGCCCTTCGCACATGCGCAGTGGGCAACGAAAACCACCCTCTGGCCCTTCGCACATGCGCAGTGGGCAACTAAAAACCACCCTCTTGTCCTTCGCACATGCGCCACCTCGTCCCTCTGCCCTTCGCACATGCGCAGTGGGCAACGAAAACCATCCTCTGGCCCTTCGCACATGCGCACCTTGTCCTTCTGACCTTCGCACATGCGCAGTGGCCAACCCTCCCCGCCCTTTGCCCCTTTGCCCATGCGCACCTCGTCCCTCTGCCCTTCGCACATGCGCAGTGGGCAACGAAAACCACCCTCTGGCCCTTCGCACATGCGCAGTGGGCAACGAAAACCACCCT
>NW_028149229.1:0-14146 GCF_964270895.1 Podarcis filfolensis | reverse complement strand
TCTTGCTGTTGTTGTGCCTGCTGCCCCTGCCTGCGAATCGTGATGGATCTGCCTTGGTTGTTGTTGTTTTTCCTGTCCACCCATGCCTGCGCTGGGTGATGTTCCGCATTTGTTGTTGTTCTTGTTGTGCCTGCTGCCCCTCCCTGCGAATCGTGATGGGTCCGCCTTGATTGTTGTTGTTGCTGTGCCTGCTGACCCCTGCCTGCGCAGAGTGATGTTCTGCCTTTGTTGTTGTTGTTGTTGTTGTTCTCCCTGCTGCCCCTGCCTGCAAATCGTGATGGTTCCGCTTTGGTGGTTGTTGTTGCTGCTGCTGTTGTGCCTGCCGCCCCTGCCTGCGAATCATGATGGTTCCGCCTTGGTTCTTGTTGTGCCTGCCGACCCCTGCCTGCGAATCATGATGGTTCTGCCATGGTTGATGTTGTAGTTGTGCCTGCCATCCCTGCCAGTGAATTGTGATGGTTGTGCCTTCATTGTTTTTGTTTTTGTTGTTGTGCCTGCCGCACCTGGCTGCGAAGGGTAAACTTCCGCCTTTCTTGTTGTTGTTGTGCCTGCCGCCCCTGCCTGCGAATTCTGATGGTTCTGCCTTTGTGGTTATTGTTGTTCTGCCAGCCCCCACATGATGGTTCTGCCTTGGATGTTCTTCTGCCTGCTGCCCCTGCCTGCGAATTGTGTTGGTTCTGCCTTTGTGGTTATTTTTGTTCTGCCAGCTCCCGCTGCCTGAGAAGCGTTATGGTTCCTCCTTGGTGGTGGTTGTTGTTGTTGTTGTACCTGCCCACCGCTACCTGCGCAGAGTGATGTTCCACCTTTGTTGTTGTTGTTGTGCCTGCCGCCCCTGCCTGCGAATCATAATTGTTCTGCCTTGGATGTTGTTCTGCCTGCTGCCCAGGCCTGCGAATCGTGATGTTCTGACCTAGCTGCTCTTGTTGTTGTTGTTGTTGTTGTTGTTGTGCCTGCCTACCCCTGCCTGCGAATCGTGATGGTTCTACCCTAGTTGTTATTGTTTTTCTGCCTGCCGCTGCCTGCAAAGTGCTGTCGTTCCAACTTGATTGTTGTGGTGGTGGTGGTGGTGGTGGTTGTGCCTGCCGCCCCTGCCTGCGAATCGTGATGCTTCTGCCTTGGTTGATATTGTAGTTGTTGTTGTGCCTGCCGCCCCTGGCTGCGCAAGGTGATGTTCCGCCTTTGTTGTTGTTGTTGTTGTTGTGCCTGCTGCCCCTGCCTGCGAATTGTGATGGTTCTGCCTTGGTTGTTGTTGTTGTTGTTGTTGTTGTGCCTGCCGACCCCTGCCTGCGAATCATGATGGTTCTGCCTTGGATGTTCTTCTGCCTGCTTCCCCTGCCTCCGAATCGTGATGGTTCCGCTTTGGTTGTTGTTGTTGCTGCTGCTGTTGTGCCTGCCGCCCCTGCCTGCGAATCATGATGGTTCCGCCTTGGTTGTTGTTGTTGTGCCTGCCGCCCCTGCCTGCAAATCGTGATGGTTGTTGTTGTTGTGCCTGCCGACCCCTGCCTGCGAATCGTGATGGTTCTGCCATGGTTGATGTTGTAGTTGTGCCTGCCATCCCTGCCAGCGAATTGTGATGGTTGTGCCTTCGTTGTTTTTGTTTTTGTTGTTGTGCCTGCCGCTCCTGGCTGCGAAGGGTAATCTTCCGCCTTTCTTGTTGTTGTTGTGCTTGCCGCCCCTGCCTGCGAATTCTGATGGTTCTGCCTTTGTAGTTATTGTTGTTCTGCCAGCCCCCACATGATGGTTCTGCCTTGGATGTTCTTCTGCCTGCTGCCCCTGCCTGCGAATTGTGTTGGTTCTGCCTTTGTGGTTATTTTTGTTCTGCCAGCCCCCGCTGCCTGAGAAGCGTTATGGTTCCTCCTTGGTGGTTGTTGTTGTTGTTGTTGTGCCTGCTGCCCACCGCTACCTGCACAGAGTGATGTTCCACCTTTGTTGTTGTTGTTGTGCCTGCCGCCCCTGCCTGCGAATCATGATGGTTCTGCCTTGGTTGATATTGTAGTTGTTGTTGTGCCTGCCGCCCCTGGCTGCGCAAGGTGATGTTCCGCCTTTGTTGTTGTTGTTGTTGTTGTGCCTGCTGCCCCTACCTGCGAATTGTGATGGTTCTGCCTTGGTTGTTGTTGTTGTTGTTGTTGTTGTTGTTGTGCCTGCCGACCCCTGCCTGCGAATCATGATGGTTCTGCCTTGGATGTTCTTCTGCCTGCTGCCCCTGCCTCCGAATCATGATGGTTCCGCCTTGGTTGTTGTTGTTGTTGTGCATGCCGACCCCTGCCTACGTAGAGTGATGTTCTGCCTTTGCTGTTGTTGTTGTTGTGCCTGCCGCCCCTGCCTGCAAATCGTGATGGTTGTTGTTGTTGTTGTTGTTGTGCCTGCCGACCCCTGCCTGCGAATCGTGATGGTTCTGCCATGGTTGATGTTGTAGTTGTGCCTGCCATCCCTGCCTGCGAATTCTGATGGTTGTGCCTTGGTTTTTGTTCTGCCTGCTGCCCCTGCCTGCGAATCAAGATGGTTCCGCATTGGTTGTTCTTGTTGTTGTTGTTGTTGTGCCTGCCGCCCGTGGCTGCGAATCGTGATGGATCTGCCTTGGTTGTTGTTGTTTTTGTTGTTTTACCTATCCACCCCTGCCTGCGCTGGGTGATGTTCCGCATTTGTTGTTGTTGTTGTTGTGCCTGCTGCACCTGCCTGCAAATCGTGATGGTTCTGCCTTGGTTGTTGTTCTCCCTGCCGCCCCTGCCTGCGAATCATGATGGTTCTGCCTTGGATGTTCTTCTGCCTGCCGCCCCTGGCTGCGAATCGTGATGGATCTGCCTTGGTTGTTGTTGTTGTTGTGCATGCCGACCCCTGCCTGCGTAGAGTGATGGTCCGCCTTTGTTGTTGTTGTGCCTGCTGCCCCTGCCTGTGAATTGTGATGGTTCTACCTTAGATGTTACTGTTTTTCTGCCTGCCACCACTGCCTGCGAAGCGTTGTCCTTCCAACTTGATTGTTGTTGTTGTTGTGCCTGCTCCCCTGCCTCCGAATCGTGATGGTTCCGACCTAGTTCTTGTTCTTGTTGTTGTACATGCCGACCCCTGCCTGCGCGGGGTGATGTTCCGCCTTTGTTGTTGTTGTTTTTGTTGTGCCTGCCGCCCCTGCCTGCGAATCATGATGGTTCTGCCTTGGATGTTCTTCTGCCTGCCGCCCCTGGCTGCGAATCGTGATGGATCTGCCTTGGTTGTTGTTGTTGTTGTGCATGCCGACCCCTGCCTGCGTAGAGTGATGGTCCGCCTTTGTTGTTGTTGTGCCTGCTGCCCCTGCCTGTGAATTGTGATGGTTCTACCTTAGATGTTACTGTTTTTCTGCCTGTCACCGCTGCCTGCAAAGCGTTGTCCTTCCTACTTGATTGTTGTTGTTGTTGTGCCTGCTGCCCCTGCCTCCGAATCGTGATGGTTCCGACCTAGTTGTTCTTCTTGTTGTTCTTGTTGTTGTACATGCCGACCCCTGCCTGCGCGGGGTGATGTTCCGCCTTTGTTGTTGTTGTTTTTGTTGTGCCTGCCACCCCTGCCTGCGAATCATGATGGTTCTGCCTTGGATGTTCTTCTGCCTGCCGCCGCTGCCTCCGAATCGTGATGGTTCCGACCTAGTTGTTCTTGTTGTTGTTGTGCCCGCCGACCCCTGCCTGCGAATCGTGATGGTTCTTCCTTCGTTGTTGTTGTGCCTGCCGCCCCTGCCTGCGAATCGTGATGGTTCTGCCTTGGTTTTTGTTGTTGTTGTTGTGCCTGCCGACCCCTGCCTGTGAATCGTGATGGTTCTTCCTTCGTTGTTGTGCATGCCGCCCCCTGCCTGTGCAGGGTGATGTTCCGCCTTTGTTGTTGTTGTTTTTGTTGTGCCTGCTGCCCCTGCCTGCGAATCGTGATGGTTCCAACCTAGTTGTTCTTGTTGTTGTTGTGCCCGTCGACCCCTGCCTGCGAATCGTGATGGTTCTTCCTTTGTTGTTGTTGTGCCTGCCGCCCCTGCTTGCGAATTGTGTTGGTTCTGCCTTGATGGTTATTGTTGTTCTGCCTGCCCCGCTGCCTGTGAATCGTGATGGTTCTGCCTTGGTTGTTGTTGTTGTTGTTGTTGTTGTTGTTGTTGTTGTGCCTGCTGCCCCTGCCTGTGAATCATGATGGTTCTGCCTTGGATGTTCTTCTGCCTGCCGCCCCTGGCTGCGAATCGTGATGGATCTGCCTTGGTTGTTGTTGTTGTTGTGCATGCCGACCCCTGCCTGCGTAGAGTGATGGTCCGCCTTTGTTGTTGTGGTGCCTGATGCCCCTGCCTGTGAATTGTGATGGTTCTACCTTAGATGTTACTGTTTTTCTGCCTGCCACCGCTGCCTGCGAAGCGTTGTCCTTCCAACTTGATTGTTGTTGTTGTTGTGCCTGCTGCCCCTGCCTCCAAATCGTGATGGTTCCGACCTAGTTGTTCTTGTTGTTGTTCTTGTTGTTGTACATGCCGACCCCTGCCTGCGCGGGGTGATGTTCCGCCTTTGTTGTTCTTGTTTTTGTTGTGCCTGCCGCCCCTGCCTGCGAATCATGATGGTTCTGCCTTGGATGTTCTTTTGCCTGCCGCCACTGGCTGCGAATCGTGATGGATCTGCCTTGGTTGTTGTTGTTGTTGTGCATGCCGACCCCTGCCTGCGTAGAGTGATGGTCCGCCTTTGTTGTTGTGCCTGCTGCCCCTGCCTGTGAATTGTGATGGTTCTACCTTAGATGTTACTGTTTTTCTGCCTGCCACCGCTGCCTGCGAAGCGTTGTCCTTCCAACTTGATTGTTGTTGTTGTTCTGCCTGCTGCCCCTGCCTGTGAATTGCGATGGTTCTACCTTAGATGTTATTGTTTTTCTGCCTGCCGCCGCTTCCTCCGAATCGTGATGGTTCCGACCTAGTTGTTCTTGTTGTTGTTCTTGTTGTTGTACATGCCGACCCCTGCCTGCGCGGGGTGATGTTCCGCCTTTGTTGTTGTTGTTTTTGTTGTGCCTGCCGCCCCTGCCTGCGAATCATGATGGTTCTGCCTTGGAAGTTCTTCTGCCTGCCGCCCCTGGCTGCGAATCGTGATGGTTCTGCCTTGGTTGTTGTTGTTGTTGTGCATGCCAACCCCTGCCTGCGTACAGTGATGGTCCGCCTTTGTTGTTGTTGTGCCTGCTGCCCCTGCCTGTGAATTGTGATGGTTCTACATTAGATGTTACTGTTTTTCTGCCTGCCACCGCTGCCTGCGAAGCGTTCTCCTTCCAACTTGATTGTTGTTGTTGTTGTGCCTGCTGCCCCTGCCTCCGAATCGTGATGGTTCCGACCTAGTTGTTTTTGTTGTTGTTCTTGTTGTTGTACATGCCGACCCCTGCCTGCGCGGGGTGATGTTCCGCCTTTGTTGTTGTTGTTTTTGTTGTGCCTGCCGCCCCTGCCTGCGAATCATGATGGTTCTGCCTTGGATGTTCTTCTGCCTGCCGCCCCTGGCTGCGAATCGTGATGGATCTGCCTTGGTTGTTGTTGTTGTTGTGCATGCCGACCCCTGCCTGCGTAGAGTGATGGTCCGCCTTTGTTGTTGTTGTGCCTGCTGCCCCTGCCTGTGAATTGTGATGGTTCTACCTTAGATGTTATTGTTTTTCTGCCTGCCGCCGCTGCCTGCGAATCATGATGGTTCTGCCTTAGATGTTCTTCTGCCTGCCGCCGCTGCCTCCGAATCATGATGCTTCCGACCTAGGTGTTCTTGTTGTTGTTGTGCCCGCCGACTCCTGCCTGCGAATCGTGATGGTTCTTCCTTCGTTGTTGTTATGCCTGCCGCCCCTGCCTGCGAATCGTGATGGTTCTGCCTTGGTTTTTGTTGTTGTTGTTGTGCCTGCCGACCCCTGCCTGTGAATCGTGATGGTTTTTCCTTCGTTGTTGTTCTGCATGCCGCCCCCTGCCTGTGCAGGGTGATGTTCCGCCTTTGTTGTTGTTGTTTTTGTTGTGCCTGCTGCCCCTGCCTGCGAATCGTGATGGTTCCGACCTAGTTGTTCTTGTTGTTGTTGTGCCCGCCGACCCCTGCCTGCGAATCCTGATGGTTCTTCCTTTGTTGTTGTTGTGCCTGCCGCCCCTGCTTGCGAATTGTGTTGGTTCTGCCTTGATGGTTATTGTTGTTCTGCCTGCCCCCGCTGCCTGTGAATCGTGATGGTTCTGCCTTGGTTGTTGTTGTTGTTGTTGTGCCTGCTGCCCCTGCCTGTGAATCATGATGGTTCTGCCTTGGATGTTCTTCTGCCTGCCACCCCTGGCTGCGAATCGTGATGGATCTGCCTTTGTTGTTGTTGTTGTTGTGCATGCCGACCCCTGCCTGTGTAGAGTGATGGTCCGCCTTTGTTGTTGTTCTGCCTGCTGCCCCTGCCTGTGAATTGTGATGGTTCTACCTTAGATGTTACTGTTTTTCTGCCTGCCACCGCTGCCTGCGAAGCGTTGTCCTTCCAACTTGATTCTTGTTGTTGTTGTGCCTGCTGCCCCTGCCTCCAAATCGTGATGGTTCCGACCTAGTTGTTGTTGTTCTTGTTGTTGTTCTACATGCCGACCCCTGCCTGCGCGGGGTGATTTTCCGCCTTTGTTGTTGTTGTTTTTCTTGTGCCTGCCGCCCCTGCCTGCGAATCATGATGGTTCTGCCTTGGATGTTCTTCTGCCTGCCACCCCTGGCTGCGAATCGTGATGGATCTGCCTTTGTTGTTGTTGTTGTTGTGCATGCCGACCCCTGCCTGCGTAGAGTGATGGTCCGCCTTTGTTGTTGTTGTGCCTGCTGCCCCTGCCTCTGAATTGTGATGGTTCTACCTTAGCTGTTACTGTTTTTCTGCCTGCCACCGCTGCCTGCGAAGCGTTGTCCTTCCAACTGGATTGTTGTTGTTGTTGTGCCTGCTGCCCCTGCCTCCGAATCGTGATGGTTCCGACCTAGTTGTTCTTGTTGTTGTTCTTGTTGTTGTACATGCCGACCCCTGCCTGCGCGGGGTGATGTTCCGCCTTTGCTGTTGTTGTTCTTGTTGTGCCTGCCGCCCCTGCCTGCGAATCATGATGGTTCTGCCATGGTTGATGTTGTAGTTGTGCCTGCCATCCCTGCCAGCGAATTGTGATGGTTGTGCCTTCATTGTTTTTGTTTTTGTTGTTGTGCCTGCCGCCCCTGGCTGCGAAGGGTAAACTTCCGCCTTTCTTGTTGTTGTTGTGCCTGCCGCCCCTGCCTGCGAATTCTGATGGTTCTGCCTTTGTAGTTATTGTTGTTCTGCCAGCCCCCACATGATGGTTCTGCCTTGGATGTTCTTCTGCCTGCTGCCCCTGCCTGCGAATTCTGTTGGTTCTGCCTTTGTGGTTATTTTTGTTCTGCCAGCTCCCGCTGCCTGAGAAGCGTTATGGTTCCTCCTTGGTGGTGGTTGTTGTTGTTGTTGTGCCTGCCCACCGCTACCTGCGCAGTGATGTTCCACCTTTGTTGTTGTTGTTGTGCCTGCCGCCCCTGCTTGCGAATTGTGATGGTTCTGCCTTGATGGTTATTGTTGTTCTGCCTGCCCCCGCTGCCTGTGAATCGTGATGGTTCTGCCTTGGTTGTTGTTGTTGTTGTTGTTGTGCCTGCTGCCCCTGCCTGTGAATCATGATGGTTCTGCCTTGGTTTTTTGTTGTTGTTGTTGTGCCTGCCGACCCCTGCCTGTGAATCGTGATGGATCTGCCTTGGTTGTTGTTGTTGTTGTGCATGCCGACCCCTGCCTGCGTAGAGTGATGGTCCGCTTTTGTTGTTGTTGTGCCTGATGCCCCTGCCTGTGAATTGTGATGGTTCTACCTTAGATGTTACTGTTTTTCTGCCTGCCACCGCTGCCTGCGAAGCGTTGTCCTTCCAACTTGATTCTTGTTGTTGTTGTGCCTGCTGCCCCTGCCTCCGAATCGTGATGGTTCCGACCTAGTTGTTGTTCTTGTTGTTGTACATGCCGACCCCTGCCTGCGCGGGGTGATGTTCCGCCTTTGTTGTTGTTGTTTTTGTTGTGCCTGCCGCCCCTGCCTGCGAATCATGATGGTTCTGCCTTGGATGTTCTTCTGCCTGCCGCCCCTGGCTGCGAATCGTGATGGATCTGCCTTGGTTGTTGTTGTTGTTGTGCATGCCGACCCCTGCCTGCGAATCGTGATGGTTCTACCCTAGTTGTTATTGTTTTTCTGCCTGCCACTGCCTGCGAAGTGCTGTCGTTCCAACTTGATTGTTGTTGTGGTGGTGGTGGTGGTGGTGGTGGTGGTGCTTGTGCCTGCCGCCCCTGCCTGCGAATCGTGATGCTTCTGCCTTGGTTGATATTGTAGTTGTTGTTGTGCCTGCCGCCCCTGGCTGCGCAAGGTGATGTTCCGCCTTTGTTGTTGTTGTTGTTGTTGTGCCTGCTGCCCCTGCCTGCGAATCGTGAGGGTTCTGCCTTGGATGTTGTTCTGCCTGCTGCCCAGGCCTGCGAATCGTGATGTTCTGACCTAGCTGTTGTTGTTGTTGTTGTTGTTGTGCCTGCCTACCCCTGCCTGCGAATCGTGATGGTTCTACCCTAGTTGTTATTGTTTTTCTGCCTGCCGCTGCCTGCAAAATGCTTTCGTTCCAACTTGATTGTTTTGGTGGTGGTGGTGGTCGTGGTTGTGCTTGCCGCCCCTGCCTGCGAATCGTGATGCTTCTGCCTTGGTTGATATTGTAGTTGTTGTTGTGCCTGTCGCCCCTGGCTGCGCAAGGTGATGTTCCGCCTTTGTTGTTGTTGTTGTTGTTTTGCCTGCTGCCCCTGCCTGCGAATTGTGATGGTTCTGCCTTGGTTGTTGTTGTTGTTGTTGTTGTGCCTGCCGACCCCTGCCTGCGAATCATGATGGTTCTGCCTTGGATGTTCTTCTGCCTGCTTCCCCTGCCTCCGAATCGTGATGGTTCCGCTTTGGTTGTTGTTGTTGCTGCTGCTGTTGTGCCTGCCGCCCCTGCCTGCGAATCATGATGGTTCCGCCTTGGTTGTTGTTGTGCCTGCCGACCCCTGCCTGCGAATCGTGATGGTTCTGCCATGGTTGATGTTGTAGTTGTGCCTGCCATCCCTGCCAGCGAATTGTGATGGTTGTGCCTTCGTTGTTTTTGTTTTTGTTGTTGTGCCTGCCGCCCCTGGCTGCGAAGGGTAATCTTCCGCCTTTCTTGTTGTTGTTGTGCTTGCCGCCCCTGCCTGCGAATTCTGATGGTTCTGCCTTTGTAGTTATTTTTGTTCTGCCAGCCCCCGCTGCCTGAGAAGCGTTATGGTTCCTCCTTGGTGGTGGTTGTTGTTGTGCCTGCTGCCCACCGCTACCTGCACAGAGTGATGTTCCACCTTTGTTGTTGTTGTTGTGCCTGCCGCCCCTGCCTGCGAATCATGATGGTTCTGCCTTGGTTTATATTGTAGTTGTTGTTGTGCCTGCCGCCCCTGGCTGCGCAAGGTGATGTTCCGCCTTTGTTGTTGTTGTTGTTGTTGTTGTGCCTGCTGCCCCTACCTGCGAATTGTGATGGTTCTGCCTTGGTTGTTGTTGTTGTTGTTGTTGTTGTGCCTGCCGACCCCTGCCTGCGAATCATGATGGTTCTGCCTTGGATGTTCTTCTGCCTGCTGCCCCTGCCTCCGAATCATGATGGTTCCGCCTTGGTTGTTGTTGTTGTTCTGCATGCCGACCCCTGCCTACGTAGAGTGATGTTCTGCCTTTGCTGTTGTTGTTGTTGTGCCTGCCGCCCCTGCCTGCAAATCGTGGTGGTTGTTGTTGTTGTGCCTGCCGACCCCTGCCTGCGAATCGTGATGGTTCTGCCATGGTTGATGTTGTAGTTGTGCCTGCCATCCCTGCCTGCGAATTCTGATGGTTGTGCCTTGGTTTTTGTTCTGCCTGCTGCCCCTGCCTGCGAATCAAGATGGATCCGCATTGGTTGTTCTTGTTGTTGTTGTTGTTGTGCCTGCCGCCGCTGCCTGCAAATCATGATGGTTCTGCCTTGGATGTTCTTCTGCCTGCCGCCGCTGCCTCCGAATCGTGATGGTTCCGACCTAGTTGTTCTTGTTATTGTTGGGCCCGCCGACCCCTGCCTGCGAATTGTGATGGTTCTTCCTTCGTTGTTGTTGTGCCTGCCGCCCCTGCCTGTGAATCGTTATGGTTCTGCCTTGGTTTTTGTTGTTGTTGTTGTGCCTGCCGACCCCTGCCTGTGAATCGTGATGGTTCTTCCTTCGTTGTTGTTGTGCATGCCGCCCCCTGCCTGTGCAGGGTGATGTTCCGCCTTTGTTGTTGTTGTTTTTGTTGTGCCTGCTGCCCCTGCCTGCGAATCGTGATGGTTCCGACCTAGTTGTTCTTGTTGTTGTTGTGTCCGTCGACCCCTGCCTGCGAATCGTGATGGTTCTTCCTCTGTTGTTGTTGTGCCTGCCGCCCCTGCTTGCGAATTGTGTTGGTTCTGCCTTGATGGTTATTGTTGTTCTGCCTGCCCCGCTGCCTGTGAATCGTGATGGTTCTGCCTTGGTTGTTGTTGTTGTTGTTGTTGTGCCTGCTGCCCCTGCCTGTGAATCATGATGCTTCGCCTTGGTTTTTTGTTGTTGTTGTTGTGCCTGCCGACCCCTGCCTGTGAATCGTGATGGATCTGCCTTGGTTGTTGTTGTGCATGCCGACCCCTGCCTGCGTAGAGTGATGGTCCGCTTTTGTTGTTGTTGTGCCTGATGCCCCTGCCTGTGAATTGTGATGGTTCTACCTTAGATGTTACTGTTTTTCTGCCTGCCACCGCTGCCTGCGAAGCGTTGTCCTTCCAACTTGATTGTTGTTGTTGTTGTGCCTGCTGCCCCTGCCTCCGAATCGTGATGGTTCCGACCTAGTTGTTGTTCTTGTTGTTGTACATGCCGACCCCTGCCTGCGCGGGGTGATTTTCCGCCTTTGTTGTTGTTGTTTTTGTTGTGCCTGCCGCCCCTGCCTGCGAATCATGATGGTTCTGCCTTGGATGTTCTTCTGCCTGCCGCCCCTGGCTGCGAATCGTGATGGATCTGCCTTGGTTGTTGTTGTTGTTGTGCATGCCGACCCCTGCCTGCGTAGAGTGATGGTCCGCCTTTGTTGTTGTTGTGCCTGCTGCCCCTGCCTGTGAATTGTGATGGTTCTACCTTAGATGTTACTGTTTTTCTGCCTGCCACCGCTGCCTGCGAAGCGTTGTCCTTCCAACTTGATTGTTGTTGTTGTTGTGCCTGCTGCCCCTGCCTCCGAATCGTGATGGTTCCGACCTAGTTGTTCTTGTTGTTGTACATGCCAACCCCTGCCTGCGTGGGGTGATGTTCCGCCTTTGCTGTTGATGTTTTTGTTGTGCCTGCCGCCCCTGCCTGCGAATCATGATGGTTCTGACCTAGTTGCTCTTGCTGTTGTTGTGCCTGCCGCCCCTGCCTGCGAATCGTGATGGATCTGCCTTGGTTGTTGTTGTTTTTCCTGTCCACCCATGCCTGCGCTGGGTGATGTTCCGCATTTGTTGTTGTTCTTGTTGTGCCTGCTGCCCCTCCCTGCGAATCGTGATGGGTCCGCCTTGATTGTTGTTGTTGCTGTGCCTGCTGACCCCTGCCTGCGCAGAGTGATGTTCTGCCTTTGTTGTTGTTGTTGTTGTTGTTGTTCTCCCTGCTGCCCCTGCCTGCAAATCGTGATGGTTCCGCTTTGGTGGTTGTTGTTGCTGCTGCTGTTGTGCCAGCCGCCCCTGCCTGCGAATCATGATGGTTCCGCCTTGGTTCTTGTTGTGCCTGCCGACCCCTGCCTGCGAATCATGATGGTTCTGCCATGGTTGATGTTGTAGTTGTGCCTGCCATCCCTGCCAGCGAATTGTGATGGTTGTGCCTTCATTGTTTTTGTTTTTGTTGTTGTGCCTGCCGCCCCTGGCTGCGAAGGGTAAACTTCCGCCTTTCTTGTTGTTGTTGTGCCTGCCGCCCCTGCCTGCGAATTCTGATGGTTCTGCCTTTGTGGTTATTGTTGTTCTGCCAGCCCCCACATGATGGTTCTGCCTTGGATGTTCTTCTGTCTGCTGCCCCTGCCTGCGAATTGTGTTGGTCCTGCCTTTGTGGTTATTTTTGTTCTGCCAGCTCCCGCTGCCTGAGAAGCGTTATGGTTTCTCCTTGGTGGTTGTTGTTGTTGTACCTGCCCACCGCTACCTGCGCAGAGTGATGTTCCACCTTTGTTGTTGTTGTTGTGCCTGCCGCCCCTGCCTGCGAATCATAATTGTTCTGCCTTGGATGTTGTTCTGCCTGCTGCCCAGGCCTGCGAATCGTGATGTTCTGACCTAGCTGTTCTTGTTGTTGTTGTTGTTGTTGTGCCTGCCGACCCCTGCCTGCGAATCGTGATGGTTCTACCCTAGTTGTTATTGTTTTTCTGCCTGCCACTGCCTGCGAAGTGCTGTCGTTCCAACTTTATTGTTGTTGTGGTGGTGGTGGTGGTGGTGGTGGTTGTGCCTGCCGCCCCTGCCTGCGAATCGTGATGCTTCTGCCTTGGTTGATATTGTAGTTGTTGTTGTGCCTGCCGCCCCTAGCTGCGCAAGGTGATGTTCCGCCTTTGTTGTTGTTGTTGTTGTTGTGCCTGCTGCCCCTGCCTGCGAATCGTGAGGGTTCTGCCTTGGATGTTGTTCTGCCTGCTGCCCAGGCCTGCGAATCGTGATGTTCTGACCTAGCTGTTCTTGTTGTTGTTGTTGTTGTGCCTGCCGACCCCTGCCTGCGAATCGTGATGGTTCTACCCTAGTTGTTATTGTTTTTCTGCCTGCCGCTGCCTGCAAAGTGCTGTCGTTCCAACTTGATTGTTGTGGTGGTGGTGGTGGTGGTGGTTGTGCCTGCCGCCCCTGCCTGCGAATCGTGATGCTTCTGCCTTGGTTGATATTGTAGTTGTTGTTCTGCCTGCCGCCCATGGCTGCGCAAGGTGATGTTCCGCCTTTGTTGTTGTTGTTGTTGTTGTGCCTGCTGCCCCTGCCTGCGAATTGTGATGGTTCTGCCTTGGTTGTTGTTGTTGTTGTTGTTGTGCCTGCCGACCCCTGCCTGCGAATCATGATGGTTCTGCCTTGGATGTTTTTCTGCCTGCTGCCCCTGCCTGCGAATTGTGTTGGTCCTGCCTTTGTGGTTATTTTTGTTCTGCCAGCTCCCGCTGCCTGAGAAGCGTTATGGTTCCTCCTTGGTGGTTGTTGTTGTTGTACCTGCCCACCGCTACCTGCGCAGAGTGATGTTCCACCTTTGTTGTTGTTGTTGTGCCTGCCGCCCCTGCCTGCGAATCATAATTGTTCTGCCTTGGATGTTGTTCTGCCTGCTGCCCAGGCCTGCGAATCGTGATGTTCTGACCTAGCTGTTCTTGTTGTTGTTGTTGTTGTTGTTGTGCCTGCCGACCCCTGCCTGCGAATCGTGATGGTTCTACCCTAGTTGTTATTGTTTTTCTGCCTGCCACTGCCTGCGAAGTGCTGTCGTTCCAACTTGATTGTTGTTGTTGTGGTGGTGGTGGTGGTGGTGGTGGTTGTGCCTGCCGCCCCTGCCTGCGAATCGTGATGGTTCTGCCTTGGTTTTTGTTGTTGTTGTTGTGCCTGCCGACCCCTGCCTGTGAATCGTGACGGTTCTTCCTTCGTTGTTGTTGTGCATACCGCTCCCTGCCTGTGCAGGGTGATGTTCCGCCTTTGTTGTTGTTGTTTTTCTTATGCCTGCTGCCCCTGCCTGCGAATCGTGATGGTTCCGACCTAGTTGTTCTTGTTGTTGTTGTGCCCGCCGACCCCTGCCTGCGAATCGTGATGGTTCTTCCTTTGTTGTTATTGTGCCTGCCGCCCCTGCTTGCGAATTGTGTTGGTTCTGCCTTGATGGTTATTGTTGTTCTGATTGCCCCCGCTGCCTGTGAATCGTGATGGTTCTGCCTTGGTTCTTCTTCTTCTTCTTCTTCTTCTTCTTCTTCTTCTTCTTCTTCTTCTTCTTCTTCTTCTTCTTCTGCCTGCCGCCCCTGGCTGCGAATCGTGATGGATCTGCCTTGGTTGTTGTTGTTGTTGTTGTGCATGCCGACCCCTGCCTGTGAATCATGATGATTTAGCTTTGGATGTTGTTCTGCCTGCTGCCCCTGCCTGCGAATCGTGATGGATCTGCCTTGGTTGTTGTTGTTTTTGTTGTTTTACCTGTCCACCCCTGCCTGCGCTGGGTGATGTTCCGCATTTGTTGTTGTTCTTGTTGTGCCTGCTGCCCC
>NW_028149231.1:0-14280 GCF_964270895.1 Podarcis filfolensis | reverse complement strand
GCCCCCCCTTCCCCCCTCCCCTCCTTCCGGTGTGGGTTCTGGGTGCTCCGTCGTGGCGGGGGTGAGTGCCGGATACAGTTCTTCCCCCGTGTCGTACATCACATCGGGCAGGTCTGGCTCTTCCTCCGTGCGCTCGTCGACGTCGATCTCCTCTGCTTCCATCTCCCTGCCTTCGTGTTCAAATCCCACGTCCTCCCCCAACACGTCCATGTCCATCTCTCCCCCGTTCCCCTCTGAGGGTGATGCCTGCCAGGGACCCCCCAGCCACTTCCTGCGCCACTGCTCCTCTGGTTGAGTATCCCACCAATAGGAGCGGTCTGAGGCAGAACCCGAGGTTGAACCCTCCGGAGAGCGTATGTGTGGTGCCGTCTCCTCGTCCGAGTCGAACCCCTGGAACGTGCTGCCTGAAAGTGTGGGTGTGAAGAGCCAGTCGTCGAAATACTCGGCTGGCATGGGCCTGTGTGGGAAAATGGCATGGAACTCTTCCTTGAGAAGAGGCTCGTCCAAGGCATAGCCCGGCACCCAACTGTTGGCGCTGGCCGGGGTATCCTCTCTGGCAAGAAGGTATTCTACTCCCTCTTCCCCCCATCTCGAGTCTAAAATCTCTGTGGCTTCGTTGATGCGCTCCCCTCTTGGCGACCCCCCTTCCCTGGGTCCTTCTCTGGGCGGATCTGGTGCTGTGCCTGGCTCCTGAAATCTATGCGGTGCTTTGTAGGGCGTGAGCACCGATCTATGGAACACCGGATGCATTCTGGAACCCTCCGGAAGCGCTAACCGGAAGGCCACTGGATTGACCTGTGCCTGGACTTGGTAAGGCCCTAGCTGCTTATGCCCTAGCTTCTTCTTGGCCAACGATTTGGTCGGCACTGCTTGCGCTGCTAACCAGACCCAGTCTCCCACCTGTATGTCTTCCCCTACTCTCCTGTGTCTGTCAGCCTGCAGTTTGTATGCGTGCTTGGCCAGTTCCAACTGCCTCCTAAGCTGTTCGTGGACTTCCTGCAACTCTGACGCTAAGTCTTCCGCTGCCTGCGGCTCCCCCTCCCCCACTCTCTCTAAACCTGGGAAGGTTCTGGGATGCCTCCCGTTGTTGGCGAAGAACGGCGTCACCCCCGTCGACACGTGCTTCGTATTGTTGTAAGCGAACTCTGCGAGGGGCAGGTAGTCCACCCACGTGTTAGGCTGCTGATTGGCGTAGCATCTCAGGTACTGCTGCATGATGGCGTTGACCCTCTCCGCTTGTCCGTTGGTCTGCGGGTGTCTCGCCGACGCTAGATTGATCTTGACGTTCAGGATGCCCATCAACTTTTGCCAGAAGTTCGAGATGAACTGCCGCCCCCGGTCGGATAGAATAGATCGTGGCAGACCGTGGACCTTAAACACGTGGTCTATGAACAGCCTGGCGGTCTGTTCTGCCGTGGGCACCTTCGCACACGGGATGAAGTGTGCCATCTTGGTAAACATGTCCACCACCACAAGCACTGCCGTCTTTCCCCTCGAACTGGGCAGATCCGTGACAAAGTCCAGGGCCACCCGTTCCCACGGCTCAGACGGCGTCTGCAACGGTTCCAGCAATCCCGCCGGCGGTTTGTGCACTGACTTGGCTCTTTGGCAGGTGTCGCATCTCGAGACGTAATCCGCTACTTCCCCCCGCATCTTGGGCCACCAAAAGTCTCTGGTCACTAGTTCTACAGTCTTTTCTCTGCCAAAGTGCCCGGCAGTGGGGGCGTCGTGTAGCTGCTGCAGCACCCTCGCGCGGAGGTCATTCCCCGGCACGTAGAGTGCTCCCTTGCGGATGAGCAACCCGTCTCTGATCTGGAACTCGTCGTCCTTCACCGTGCCCTTGTGCACCTCCTCCATCTTGGCTTGCGCGAAGGGGTCCTCCTGCAACGCTCGACGTACGGCGTCCAGATCCACGGTCGCCGAAGCGCAAGCCCACGCTTCCGGTGCGAAAATGTGCTTGGCTGCCGACGGTGCCTCCTCCTCGAGGTATTGCGGCTTTCTGGACAAGGCATCCGCCATGATGTTGTTGTCACCCGGGATGTACTCTATCTTGAAGTCGAAGTCCGCGAAGAACTCTGCCCATCTAATGTGCCTCTGATTCAGGAACCTCGCCGTGCGCCAGTACTCTAGATTCTTGTGGTCCGTGCGGACCTGCACTGTGTGTCTGGCTCCGATAAGGAAGTGCCGCCACGCCTTGAACGCTGCATGGATGGCTAGCAACTCCCTGTCCCAGATGGTGTAATTCTGCTCCGACTTGCTGAGCTTCCTTGAGTAGAAGGCGCACGGCCTCCAGTCCCCCTGCTGGTCTTGTTGCAACAGTACAGCTCCCACGGCTCTGTCTGAGGCGTCTGTCTCCACCCTCATTGGTCTGCTGGGATTCACATGCAGCAGCTGCTCCTCGGACGCGAAGAGACGCTTGAGTTTCTGAAAGGACTGCTCCGCTTCCTCCGTCCAGAGAAACTTCTTCTTCTTGGAGCTGAGCGTGTCGGTGATGGCCGCCGTTTGCATAGCGAACCCCTTGATGAACTTGCGATAAAAGTTGGCAAAGCCGACAAACCGCTGGACTTCCTTCCGATTGCGCGGGCTTTTCCAGTCCAATACTGAGCGAACCTTGGCGCTGTCCATGGCGAGCCCCTTGTCCGACAGTTTATAGCCCAGGAAATCCACCTCCGTCACGTCGAACTGGCACTTCTCCAGCTTGGCGTACAGCCTGTGCTCCTTTAGTCTCTGCAGAACTTCCCTGACATCCCTCTCGTGCGCCTCTCGCGACTCAGAAAATATCAGGATGTCGTCCAGGAAGCATACGCACTTCTTGTAAAGGAGTCCCGCCAACACGTGATGCATAAAGGCTTGAAAACAGTGAGAGCCATTTTGTAATCCGAAGGGCATAACTCTGTATTCGTAGGTGCCCAGTGGTGTGAACATGGCCGTCTTCCACTCGTCGCCCTCCCGCACACGAATCAGGTTGTACGCGCCTCGCAGATCCAACTTGGTGAAAACGCGTCCTTTCCTTACCGTCGCGAGCAGGTCGTCTATTTTGGGCATGGGGAAGGACGAGGGCTTGGTTTTCGAGTTCAAAATTCGAAAGTCCACTACAAGCCTCTTCTGGGGCGTGTCTCGCTTCTTCACAAAGAATACTGGGCTGCCCCCTACAGCTTTCGACTCCCGGATGAACCCGCGCTTCAAATTGTGGTCTATGAACTCCCTAAGTTCCTGCAGTTCATCCTCAGACATGGAATACAGTTTCCCTGTTGGCAGCGTCGCCCCCGGCAGGAGATCAATCTTGCAGTCATAGGGTCTGTGGGGGGGTAGCTTGTCCGCTTCCTTCTCGCAGAACACCTCCAAAAATTCAGAATACTTGAGAGGTACTGCTTGCAGCGTGCCCAAATGTAACTGTGGGTCATCCTCCTCCCCTTCTGGTCTAGGCAGAATGCAGTGTTCCGCACAGTAGGAGGAGCCAAAAGTCAGTTGGCGTTGGTACCATGCCAATGCTGGGCTGTGCCTGTGTAGCCAACTCATTCCCAGAACTACTGGCGTGTCCGACAATTGGGTGACGTTGAAGCTGATTATTTCTCGGTGATTCCCAATTTGCATCACCATAGGTGGTGTCTGCTGTACCACCTGCCCCCCTAGCAGTTCCCTGCCATCCACTGTGACAACGTTCAGGGGCAGTGTGGCTGGCAGTAGCGCTATGTTGTGTTGTTGAAGGAATTCCAGTGCGATAAAGTCCGCATTACTGCCAGAGTCAATCGTAATCGGCACTTCTAAAGTGAGACCACTGGGCAGCTGGAGCGATGCGGTGAGCTGCACCACTGGTTTGGGCGGGAGGGGATCCGTGGGCTTCAAAATCTCTGGGGACTTCTTTACTGACTCGCCTGGCTGGCCCCCAGTGCTTCTGTTTCCAGCCAGACTCCTTCGTTTCCCTGCTGTGGTTCACTTTGCTGAGTTGCTCCCATTACTGTCATTGAAGCTGCAGTGTGCTTGTGGAGCCTCTGGGGACACTCTTTCGCCATGTGCTTAGGACTTTCACAGATGTAACACTTCCTGTTCCCTCTAGGCTGCTTTGTTTTGACTGCTCCCGGTGTTAAGGCTCTGGTGGCTGATTGAGCTCTAGCACCGCCGATCTCCATTGGCTCCTCCCCCCCTGCTTGCGGAGGCGTTGATTGCGCACGCGCGACATCCCTGGGCAAGAGGGAGGGCGCTCTGGCTGGTGTGCGTCCCCAACGCCCTTCTTCTCTGTCCCATGGGCGGTCCTCCAGCCTCACCCCCACTGCGAGCGATCTGTCCACCACTTCCTGGGTGCTTTTGGGTCTCTCCCCCCGCGCTATCTCATCCTTGATTTGGGGGTTCAATCCTTCCCAATAAAGATCTCTAACGGGGGGGGAATCCTTGTCCCACCCCAAGGCATTGACCAATGCAAAAAAGCGGGAGTGATACTGCCTCACGCTGGCTTTCCCTTGTCTCAGCCCAAATATGTCCTTACGGGCAATGTCAATGTCTATTTTCGATAGAAAGCAAGAATCCATCGCTTTAATGAATGCAGCTGAACTCTGGAGCGCTGGGTCCATATCTCTCCACAGATTGCGCAGACATGCTTTCGCGTCTCCATGCAAATGAGACAAGATAAACCCCACTTTTTCCTGCTCATCTCTAAACTCTTTTTCCAGCAGTTTCAGCGCAAACTGCACGTCTGCTCGGAAATTGGGGTACTGCTGTAAATTCCCATCGAAGTGAGATACAATGCTGCCTCCTCTCCTCCCCAACCCGATCCCCTCGGATCTGGACCCCGTTTGTGCCTGCTTAGTAAGCACGTCCAACCTGGCTTGGAGATCTCGGCATGCAGCAGCCGCTTCATCCTCTCTTTTCCTGGAGGCGAGTATCTCTGCGCTGAGCTGCGTTACCGCTTCTTGCAGGGAAGCAATTTGCTCTTCAGTAGACATGTCGCTTGACTCTTGTGAGCTCCCAAGGCACCAGTCCTCTTTCCTCCCTGCTTCGCTCCCCACACGCCGCTTGAGTCAAAGAGAACTGATGAAAACTTTGTGAGATGGGACTTACTGTCAGAGACTGCCTCTAGGTCCCGGCTCACAAAGGACCAACGCTAGCCGGTAGAACGGTATAAAGTCTTTATTGAAGTATAGTTTCCATTTCCAAATCTTAGCGTGCGTCTCTACGTCTATTCCCTAGATCGGCGAAGTCCCATCTGAATCTCCGCCTCCTGTACACCAGTTCAAGACCCTAGCCTTGCTCCACCTTTTGCGTCTCTCCTTTCGCCTCTGGGTCCTACCACCCCCCGGGGTTCCTTCCTTCCTGGATGCCTCGGATGCGGACCCTTCGGATTCCTCCCCCTCCCTTCGGCGGGCTTTAGGACCTGGCTCCCTTTCCGGGCTGCTCATTGCGCCTCCCTCTGTTACATTTGAACTTGGCGCGCGCGCGCTGTCTCCGACCCTCCTCTCTACCGTTTCCTCGCTCTCCGACGCAGGCGTGGCTGCTGCCGGAGAGCTGCCTGTCGCTGGTGCCTGGAACTCCTCCCCCCTGCTGCTCTCTGGTGGCGTAGCTGGTCCGGATTTCCAGCTGCTGCTCTCCGGTGGGGTAGCTGGTCCGGATCTCCAGCTGCTGCTCTCTGAATCCCCTCTGGTCCCTCCTTCCTGAGGTGCCCCTCTTGGCAACCCCCCAGCTCTGCCCACGGGAGCCCCTTTCTGTGAATCCTCCGATTCGCTGGAGAGACTTAGGGACCTTGGTCGGCTATCGTCGCTAACTTCTCCCTCCGATTCCTCTCCATCCGTCCCTTCTGCTCCTGAACCCCTGACATATACGTTTTGATTAAATAAATGGAATGAATGATTAAACTGCTTTGTTGAAGCATGCCACATTTCATTCCTAGTTTATGAACCTGGCTTGCTTCAACAAACCGTTGTTAAGTTTGCATTAGGATGACACACCAAAATGTTAATCCAAAATGGAAGCAGAAGCAGCTATGTTAGAGAAGAGGGGAGGGACAAGCACACAAGCCCAATATTCTCTGAAGGCCTTTCCCACAATCCAAATGCACCCACTGTCTCTAACGAATGACATTCGCTGATCTACTGGGTGTTTCTGGAACATGCAGCTTTTCTGTTCAGCCTCCGTTCGTCTTTGCTCTACAGTTTGCTCATAAGCTCTGCAACCAGAAATAGAAGCAAAACATTTAATTGAAGGCTTCCCTGATGCTGAATTTAGCCAGCTACTCTGGGAGCCTGAAACAACAGCTTTATAACAAAAAGAAATGATGGCAACTTAAATTATCTCAGGTTCCACATAAGACAACAATATTCCTAGAGAATATTTTTGTGTTGTAAAACAGCAAGAAATTGCAATGAAAGCTTGTTTCACTGCAATATAATTATAAGCATCTAAGAGCCATGCTAAACACTGCCTGCCAGGGTTCCCAGAGCATATGTTACTTCCCCACATGCTATGAAGAAGACAGGTGTAACACTGGCGTCTCCCTCGGCAGGTGTAACATGTTAACACTGCACTATAAAGCATGCACCAAGCACTTTGCTCACCTAATGAAATCAGTCTCAATTGTCCCAGTTCAGCAGCTCCTGGGCCCAAATTTCATGAAATGTGGAATGAAAAAAAAAAACCTGTGGTGCAGGCGGGTGAGAGATGAATGCTTTTCTCAGCTGAAAACACAAGACACCTCCTTAGCAATACTTATCATCTTCTTCTCAGCATTCACTGCATTGTCGCAGGGTGAAGTCTGGCCCCGGGAATAGTTGCACTGGCTAATTTTGTTATAGCTTTGCTACAGACAGATGCTATTAGGAGGCTGACGCTCACCCAGATTTTTCAGAAATGCAAAGTCTACCTTCACAGTCATGTGCAACGTAAGATCGCTTGACAAACAGAAGAAGAAAATAAATTTAGAAAATAAAAGAATTTACTGAGAAAAGCACCATAATGTACATAAACACTACACTCAAGACCAAATTACCTGAAAGGTTACTGTAAAGGGAATTGGGGTTGCTCGTGCGTAAGGGGGCTGCTGCTCTAGGCAACGTTGTCTGGCTAAACCTTTCCCTGGCTGGACAGCCCTTTCTCCGTGGCTGTGTCAGTCACTGGCAGAATCCGTCAGTGGGTGTTTCCTGAACTTCTTCCAACATAAAAGCTGCTTGACGCCAAGTCTCCGCCTAGCTTCCCTGCGTGGAAGTCTTCTGCGCAGAGTGGGCGTGGCCAGCGGAGGTCCTGGGCTCTCCCCGCTGGTCTCTGCGGAAGAGTCTTGGAGCCATCTCTCCGAAGTCCTTCCCTGCTCCCCTTTCTTCCTGGTGTCACGCCGATTTCCTTCCCCAAAGGAAGTGTTCTCTCTTCCCCTGCTGGTCCCTTCTCCTGCATCGTTGGGGAGCCTTACCTCCACTCTTGGCTCCGATGGCAGTTCCCTGACAGTTACTGTCCCTGTATAGACCTGTAACATCACTGAGATTATCTGGGAAATTCTACTCATCATAGATTGTTGTAGAGTAGAGACCCAAAGTTGGCCTCTGTCCACCATTGCCTCTTTTCCCACAACCGCTTTCCCCCCACTATTTACACTTTTGCCATATGTAAATCAGCAACCATCAGCTGCTTAAGACATCTTGCAAATACATCTCTTCTTGCCCAGGCTTTCCTTGACCTATAAGATCAGACCTGTTCTTATCTATATGAATTCCTGCTTTTGTTTGTATATACTTTCATGCCACCGTTTTACTGGTCTTACGTTACATTTTTGTATTACTTACTCCCCGCACACCACTGCATTTATGTTGTACACCACTTAGAGATATTTATGAATGCTTTAAATCAGTGGCTCCCAATGGGTGGTCCGGGGACCCCAGGAGGTTCATGTAATCCACCCAGGGGATCCGTGGCACCATTCACGTAACAAAAAGTACCATAGTGATATCAAAATTTGCAAAAGTAGTTTTTTAAAAAACAAAAACCACAAGGGGTCTGTGGTACTTGGCTAATTCAGAACCACTGTTTAAATAAATGAATGAATAAAAAGGAAACTATGAAGGCCCTGGCATGTTTCTAAAAATGTTACGTGAACCTCTTGAATCTTACAGAGAGAGTGCATGATAACATGGAGAACTCCTCCATCTCATCAGGCAAATAAGAACTGCCAAAACAAGTACTTTTCCTTCATAAATATGAATAGAGATTCACTCTGCTTTCTCATTCTGAACCTATTCAATGTAGTGCTGCAACTCTTCAAATCGTAGAACATTAATGGGCTATGGAGCTGAATGTAGGAAGGTGGGTATTTTGGAGAGAGTGTCAGGAAAGAATGGGAATGAGCTGGTTTAATTATAAGCTTATTTTATATAAGTAGAAAATAGAACCTATAAAGAATTCACAAATTTTAAAATATCTGAAAAAGACTACAAAGAAATGCTACAGCCCTGTTGCTTCCAAATTGGATTATAAAAAAGCAGAAAAAAGCTAGGAGGTTTGTAGAGTCCTTTACATGATTAGGCTTGATTGCAAATTAAATAACTCAATTTTAAGGTTCTGCTTTTTGCTCTGAAATGCTTGCTACAAAAATACCACAAATAACCAAAGACTTGTGTCTTCCTGCATCTTTATTAAGAAAATGCTCAAAGTCCTTTACTTTCTATGTAATCAGAGCTATAATTTCTTTGGGTTATTTTAGGATCTGGCTATAGCTAAAGCAGGAACCTCCGCTTTATTCTGAGCTCCAGATATGTCAATGCAGCAAAGCAGTGCTCCAGTTTTATAAGGTATCTCCTTACATAAAGCATAACACTACTATTAGACTCAGTTCCCTTGCAAATGTCCCATACTGGCTACTATCTATTCTTGGAGCGCACTGAGAATCATATAGTCACTGGTTCCTGTATACTTACTATGCATGTGCAATAATTACACCACATATTTCCGTGTTTTTGAATAAACAGCCACCCGTGCTTAATGGGTCGTACATTTGCAAGGCCAACAAGTGACCCAAAGATTTTCAGATCCTACCATCTCCATGCATGCCTACTGCATGACAGAGGCTGATTTCACTGACACACAGCAGAGCAACAATGAAAGGTCTCACTGGGTTATTGAACCACTGACTTCTTTAACGCTAGAGAAAAATTTGGTTATACTGACAGCAGACTGAATTAGAACAGCTCAATCCAGGAATTCTGCTCCATATAATTTGCATGATGTGGGGCAGGACTGCCCCTGCAAGCTCCACCCCTGCGTCCCCATTGGGTCTCATCATTACAATTAATGCATTTAGGAGGAGGTATGGAGAAGCTAGCCTGATCTATGTGCATAGGGCTCACCCTGTGATTTAGAATACCATGTGATCAGGATTCTAAATGGTGGGATGAGCATACAGGTGTAGAGCGGGTTCACCTCTTCTAACTTTGCCCTTTATATATAGATGGTGAGGTACAGGGCCAAAGGGGAGATGGCAACAGAAGCAAGGCCTACTCTCACAAGCTATGTGATGCTAACCACGTGGAACAGAATATCCAAACAGGGCTAGCATCAATTTCTAATCCATATACCAGAGGGAACAGGACATCTAGCTATGTCTCATATAGAAATCACACATCCTTAAGGTCATACTTAACTTATTTTACAAAACTTCTTTTATTTCAGTTCTCAGTGAACTGGAATGTGATATGGCTTATGCTCCGGAATCCCGAGAATACTTTGAGCTAGATGCCCAGAGCCTTAACTAGCAGCTTGGGCGCTTGGCTAATAATCCCACTAAGATCCAGATGCACCCTTAGAACTGTAAACCATTGTTCATCATGGCACTGATTCTTTGGAAAATCCTCCATTGGGAGGTTAGCCTGAATCCATCTTTACTGGTCTTCAGGAGGGCAATGTAGACAAGTTTGGTTCCTTCTACTGGTGAGTTTTGATCTGTTTTGCTGACTTGTTTTGTATGATTTGTGGTTATGCTGTATGTATTTCAGCTCATCCTTCATTTTGCTCCAGTTTAGTGAGAAGGTCTGAGACATGGTCCCCAGTTGCAGGGAGGCTTCTAACTGTGCTCAGCTGAAGGTGCTCAGAAACCCTCTTCAGACCTTCCCACTCAATGTGGAGTGGGTGGAGTTGGTGTGTACTAAGACACTGGGTCTGAGGGTGTTTCCCCTGCACACCTAATGCACATCTGAACAGGACTATCATGTGCTTTCTGTTACCTATACTATGTCAGAAATGTTACTCTTTAATTAATTGTAAGTGATGGCGTTAGATTGGCGTAATGCTTTTACACTTATTCATGGTGTACATGGTAAAACATACATCATGCATCACTTCAGAGCAGGTACTATTCTCCTTGTAAGCCAAGTGCACCATGCATAAAAAGGAAACATTTCAAAGGAGTTCAAGAGAGAGAGAGAGAGAGGAGAACTCAAACAGCACAAAATGTAAGAACAAATTAGCTGTGACACTGCAGCTTTCAGGTTTTCTCAAGGCTGTGGAAAAAATAGAATGCAGATAGTACTTCACTACTTTGCAGCAGCTTATACTAGACCTTAAAGCAAAAGTGTCACTTCTGATTTGTTTCCCCAAATCAAGCGTATAATTTAATTAACTCTTTCCTTCTAGATCTTTTGGTATTTGGTGGGACTCCTGAGCGGGATTCCAAAAGTGTCCCACTGCTCTGTTGAGTTCGAGATGTGTCTCTCGGGGATGAATCCTAGAGTATCTTACCAGGATGCAGGTGGAATTGCCCCCCAAGTTATGGCTGGCCTGACAACAGGTTGGCAAACAGTCCTGCTGGAGTAAGGGCAAGGCTTGCCAGAAATGAGTCATAGTGATGCACTTATTTTATAAATGAAACATTGTTGTTCATCAATGGATGTCTACAGAAGAGAAGCCAGGGTCATTGTCAAGAAGACTATCTAGAGAAGACAGTGATAGGAACTGGAAGACAAGGAAGAATGGTCTAGAAATCTAAACTGGTTGTCCTCCTTCCTCAAGTGTCAACAGTGTCGAATCTGGAAAGCAATGGGTGTGGTCAACCAGGTAGTGAGGGAGAATGATGCCTGCCGTTGGCACAGACCGGAATTCTCACTTTGCAATACATTTTGCCATAGTCTTGAGTTTCATAGTTTGCCATTGTTCCTGGTTTTCCAATTTAAAATCACTGTAAAATACAGATGCATACTACATGTTCCTTTGCATATATTAAAGACTTCTTAGTTTCACATTAAATGTTTGAGGATTGGTACTTTTGAACCACTATTTGCATACCAAATAGTTCAAAGAGAAGCCAACAAATAAAAAGCACTTCTGAATGAGAAAAAAAGAGAAAAGAGAAAAAGAGAGAAAGAAGAAATGAAAAAGATGAAAAGACTTCTGATTCTCTTTCTGTCAACTAAATGTACAGTAGTAGCTTGTTCAACGTATTTACTCTGAAAAAGGGATTGATTGTTACAGCACTCAGTACCCTAAATGAACTAAATCTCCCATAATGTTTTGGTGGAAGCCATGACTGTTTAAACTGGAACGTGTCCAGAGGAGGGCAACCAAAATGGTCAAAGGCCTGGAAACGATGCCTTATGAGGAACGGCTATGGGAGCTGGGCATGTTTAGCCTGGAGAAGAGGAGGTTGAGGGGTGATATGATAGCCATGTTCAAATATATAAAAGGATGTCACATAGAGGAGGGAGAAAGGTTGTTTTCTGTTGCTCCAGAGAAGCGGACACGGAGCAATGGATCCAAACTACAAGAAAGAAGATTCCACCTAAACATTAGGAAGAACTTCCTGACAGTAAGAGCTGTTCGACAGTGGAATTTGCTGCCAAGGAGTGTGGTGGAGTCTCCTTCTTTGGAGGTCTTTAAGCAGAGGCTTGACAACCATATGTCAGGAGTGCTCTGATGGTGTTTCCTGCTTGGCAGGGGGTTGGACTCGATGGCCCTTGTGGTCTCTTCCAACTCTATGATTCTATGATTCTATTCTATAAAGTGACATCACAGCACTTTAAATGTGTGGTGTGAATATGGCCTATATCTCATCTTCCTTCTACAAGTGCTTGTCTAATATTGACTTGCATTTAAACTCTTCCAGTGTGACCCCCAAAGTAACAAATCTCACATCACTTTTGTTCTTAATAAGCATCACAAAGATGATTAGAAAAATAGTAATGAGTTTTAAAATCCATCTGATAGCATTTCACAGGGGGAAATATACATAAACTTAACATCATTTTCTGCAGGGAGCAATAACATTTCCACAAACTGCCACTGGCTTTCTGGAAGGCAACATTTTTAATTAAACGATTTTAATTCAAGTTAAAATGAGTATTTTATGTTTAGTTTACAGGGAGATAATGTCTTGGGGTCTGACTTCCACTGAAGTTATATCTGTTTTGTAAACCTAGTGGTTGTCTATGTTATTAATACATGGTATTCACCACATTTCCATATATACATATAGCAGCTAGAAAATGAATTTCTAGATACTATTTCATATTAATAGTTTACCATTATCATACCTAAGGGAGTTCTTTCTCTCTTCCTCATTTGTTCAAAGAAAACAAAGGATGATCTCTGATTTCACATTACATCCAAATTATGGTATTTTTACTCCAACAAACGCTTATCCTTAAGCCAAGAACTAATCTGGCCTATGAATCAAACAAGGCACAGTAAGAGTAACAGGAAGCCAGAAATGATAGTTTGTTTGCCTTCAGTGCTAGCAGCAAGGAGCAAAATCGCTCTCTGGTGTGCATTCACAGCAAACTGTTAACTATGGCTTACTGTCATTTGATAACTGGATAAATGTAATATATGCACACCAGCATATGGCCATGTTAATTTTAAAATATATTTCTGGTCACAGAATGTCTTAGATTCAAAGTTCATAGGCTTTGGACACTTGGGGTTCAACATGAGAAGGGAACTGCTTGTTTCCTTCTAAGTTGCGGAACATTCTACAGACGCAATACATTTCCTGACATAGAATGAAACACAGCAGAAATTTGCCATGCCTAAATGGTACTAAATGGTAACGAGATGAAAGAAGAAAGTGATTAAGTAGTATCTTAATGTACCAGATAAATATATATATGAAAAATGGTGGCGAGAATAGGCACCCCTCCTATCTTCTAGTGTCCCTAGAAAGCAACAACCACACAGTTGTGATCTGCAGTAGTAGTAATAGTAGTAGTAGTAGCAATAATAATAATAATAATAATAATAATAATAATAATAATAATAATAATTTATTTATACCCTGCCCATCTGGCTGGGCTTCCCCAGCCACTCTGGGCGGCTTCCAAAAAAAATATTAAAATAGTGTAATACATCAAACATTAAAAGCTTCCCTAAACCGGGCTGCCTTCAGATGTCTTCTAAAAGTCTAATGCTATCCAAGTACTGTTATTTCACTTTGCTGGATGACTGCAAGCATCTTGCCATAGATGAAGACTTTGAATCCTCGGAGCCCTCTGATGACAGCGGTTCCAAGGAGCAGAGGGATCCACTGCCTAGTCTGTCACATGCAGAATCACAGGCACCAGAGCCCATATCTCCTCCCCTGAACGCCAAGGATACATCTTGGCCACCAGGGTCCAATAACTGGTTCATAGATTTCTCAGAGGACAAGGAGAGTCCCAAGGAGATATTCACATAACTTGAGACCTGAACACCTAGAGGACGCCAGCAGCTGCAGAGAAAGGCAGCAGCATAAGTGGCCAGATACAGCATTAAGAGGAAGGCCTAGTCAATGAATACTTAGTCCCGGTTATAAAGATCTGCCAGGTGGTCCAAGACCCTGAGGACCCTGCTGAGACAACCATTGTCTTAAAACCCACACCTAGGTATATTGGAAAACAACCTCTCTCTCTCTCTCTCTCTCTCTCTCTCTCTCTCACACACACACACACACACACACACAGACCCACAGCCTATACCTCTCTCCAAGGTGCTGATTGTGCCTTGCCTAGCAAACATCTTCAGCTCATGGTTCTTTATATTTTGCAGGCAACAGTGAGACCAAGCTGTACACACAACTTGCTAGATGGGACTTATTGTATCTAATGGTAAAATGCTTCCTTTCAGTTTTACACTTCTATGCATGTCTCCTCAGATATAAGCCTCAATTCGTTCCGTGGGCTTACACTCTGGTAAGTGGGTATAGGGTTGAACTCTGGAAGACACTAGTTCTAGGCATTCAGGAGTTGTCTAGACAACAATAGAATTGGTTGGCAATGCCTTAAGAATTCAAAATGCTATGGGAAGTGGAGCATTTGTCAAACCACTTAGGGGACCACATAAAAATTG
>NW_028149232.1:0-14322 GCF_964270895.1 Podarcis filfolensis | reverse complement strand
TGTAAGTTTTCATTAGACATGAATGAATATGCCACTGTAGGTCTCTTTCAGCTTCTGATTTTTCCAGCCTTAAAATCAGTTCTCCACATTTCCATAACAGATCACATCATTTTAGAAAGCCCCCATAAAAATTCATCAACATGTTAGGGCAAATTTCTCATAATACACATACATTTGTATGCAATTTTGCAAAATGTACACATTTTTGTGATTTCCCATAACATAATGCATCTTAATCTTATTTTCATTAATATGAGCATCTGCAGATGTGTGATAGATTGCCTGTTCTGGTCTAGGAATTAGTGTTAAGACTTTCTCCCAATTAAACCAGAATTTGGGTGGAGTGTGATGCAGAACAGAGTGAACACTAGAACAATAAATTGAAGGGAACAGAGCAAACCCATCCCTAGGGAAAATCTTAATGCAATGGTTTCATGCCAACTACGTATTGCTGGGGACACGTGGATTGGATTGGCAGTGACCATGCATCTCCCCATACCATAGATTGGGTCATAGCCATTGTGCAACACCAATTCCATCTGTGTCAATTGCAACAACAGTCACTGTTGCAGGAGAAACAGGGCTTTACTTTACCCTTCTGTGCATTCTTGTCACTGCCCTTTTGTTCCATTATATGCAGTCCCTGCTCACCGGAGTACATAGCAATGAGGCTTAACGAAGTCAATCTGACCTCCGTTTGGAATTACCGTAGCTAAGCAAGTTAAAGGGAGATAACTTGGATTTAGCACGTATCTCCTGAGAACAAAAACCGAGATAGGCTGCTAATAAAGCAGAAACGCTTATCGTTCCATCTATCTTGCTTCTTTGGAAAATTTTCAATCAGGTAATTAGAGAAGAGTTATTGCCTCCCTGCTGGTGTGCATTCAAACAAGTACATTCAGAGCTTCAACAATCAAAGGTACAGCTTTCTGAATTAAAATTTGGAGACATTCTCCATTCCAAAAAAAATAACTGCTGGAGCCGACCAAAGGCTTATCAAGTTCACCATCCTCTTTTCACACCTCCCAAACCAAGAGACAAAGTGAAGACTATCTAGCCTTTACAACCCCTAAATTTTGCCCTGCAGCTCTCCAACCAAAGGATGTGTATTTAAAAATGTGTAGCAACATATTATTTTGTGTGAAATTGCTTGTAAATAATGCATATGTTGGGCAAAACTGGGTACAGAAATGTGTATATTAGGAGCAATGTACACGAAAATGAATATGAATTTCCATGCAGGCTATAACTAACGTTGAGCTATGCGATAATCCTTCAGTCTCAGGAGACTGTTTTTATTGCTCCCATAGGAGGTATCCCCATGCCAGGCTTTGCTGCCTACGGTGCATCCAAAGCAGCCCTATCCATGTTTTCTGGAGTCATGAGGCAAGAGCTCTCCAAATGGGGCATTAAAGTATCTGTGCTTCATCCATCAGGCTTCAAGACATGTAAGTTGCTGGTACTTCACCTGGTTATCTAGCT
The DNA here is from genome assembly GCF_964270895.1 of Podarcis filfolensis. NCBI lineage: Eukaryota > Metazoa > Chordata > Lepidosauria > Squamata > Lacertidae > Podarcis > Podarcis filfolensis. The sequence continues at coordinate 12,840 of NW_028149232.1, read as the reverse complement.
CACGATGGCGGGGGGGGGGGGGGACCTCCTTGGAGTCAGCCAAAACCATGAATGGCACAGAAACACCAGTGTCACCCACAGGAATGTGCAAAGCCTGTACTTTGCTATTTAGGGTCCCAGGTGGAGTCTTAGTGATAGGTTGCATAGGGCAACACTTCTAGGAGTTCATCAATCATCCTCAAAAGGGGCAGACTTTTATTTCCCCTTCCACAGAGGTGGCTGGCCTCAAAGGGTTGTCTTCTTGTATAAATGCCAGTTTCCTAGAGGTCAAGGGAAGACACCCCAAAACAACTTGGGCTTATTAGATTCTAACCAGGCAGCTACCGTATTTTTCGCTCCATAAGACACACCTAGTTTTTAGAGGGGGAATGCAAGAAAAAAAAAATTCTTTAAAGGGAGCGCTGAGCAGAGCCTGTATGCATCCCACGCTCTGGTCAGCTGTCCCATTCACGAACCGCGAGGAGCGTGTGTGCGGTGCTTGCAGGCTTTTCCTCAAGGAGGGAGAAGGGCAGCCCGTCACTGATGCGCTGCCTTTCTCCCTCGTGGAAAAGCCCCCAAGAGCTGCACACACGCTCCACATGGCTCTTTAAAAGGAGAGCTGACCAGAGCCTGGGATGCATACATGAAGGGCCCCATGCCCTGCGGAGGCTTCGCGCGGCTAAGCCAAAAGCTAGAACAGCTAGAGGGAGCGCTAGAGATTTCACCCCTCCCATATCCAAGAATCTGCTGATGAGTCTGGTGATTTTCCAGAGAGGAGGGGCGGTGTTCTGCTCTCTACTTATTCCGCTCCAGCCTAACATCAGTCAGTCAGTCAGTCAGTGTGTTGGAGAGAGAGAGACTGAGTGTTAGAGATTGTGTGTATAGATAAGGTTGCTGCTAAGAGCAGCTGCAGACACTCAGTGCAGTTCAGTTTTTTAGTTTAGACCTCATTTAGCTCTGTATATAGTTGCATATTATAGTTGTAGATAGAATAAAGAAGATATTCTACAGAGCTGCTCTCCGAGTCGTTTATGCTCTGCTATACTCTGCTATACTCTGCTGTGCAACGACTGTCTTCTTGTGGGAGTGAATCCGGTGCTCACAACACTAAGCTGTGAGTCCACAGCACTTTGATCTGTTCCTGTGCAGAAGGTGGTCTCTGGAAGTGCTACCCAGCTCACCTAGCCCAGTCGGGGTTGAAGTGGATGAGTCCAGTTAGTGGCACTGGCTCAACTCCACATGGCTCTTTAAAAGGAGAGCTGACCAGAGCCTGGGAATCATACATGAAGGGCCCCATGCCCTGCGGGGGCTTTGCGCGGCTAAGCCAGAAGCTAAAACAGCTAGAGGGAGCGCTCCCTCTAGCTGTTCTGGCTTCTGGGATAGCCGTGCAGTCTGCATTCGCTCCATAAGACGCACACACATTTCCCCTTACTTTTTAGGAGGGAAAAAGTCCATCTTATAGAGCGAAAAATACGGTAATTTGTTTGAGAAGGTTTATTGCCAAGGTATGATGTCTTTGAATAGCCTGTGAACTAAAATGTGCAAAAGGAAATGTGGTTAGCTGGATGATCTATCATGGTTGCGTCCTGCCTGAAATAGATCTTTTCATTCCACATTATGTTTTTGAAGCATTTGTCTTGAGGTGGCAAATTGGAACCTGTGTGCATGACTCAGAGGATAATTAAACCAGCACACATCAAGTCCAAGCATGCCATCACTTTCCCAGACAAATTTTTTATAATAGCATTTATAAATAAGTGAACTAGTCTTCAACTATCCAGGGAACTCCTGAGACCACACACACACACACACACACACACACACACACACACAGAATAATATGGATTGAAAAGATGTTCATTCATTTCTGAAGCACAGTCCCCATGGATTTGTGTGTCATTGTGGCCTTTTTCAGTTGGTTCATTTGTTCCTTGGTGGCTCTTGTGAATGGCTGAATATCTGTCCATATCACAAATAAGTCTTGCCCTGTATCAGCTGACTTTCCTAATCTCAAGGGGGAGATTGGACAGTATCTCTTTTGCTCAGAGATTAGAACTAGAATAGGGAAAGTGGTGGAATTCACTCTAGGCAGACAGAGCATCAAACTGGCCCATAGCACACTTGTCTTCTCTCTTTGCAAAGCAGTAGTAGTAGTAGTAGTAGTATACTGCCCTTTATCCACAGATGGGGTGGTTCACAACATACAAGTACAATATATAGAAATCATTATATAGATATACTCATTTATAATAAAAATAAGGACAAAAGAAAACCAATACTCCTTCCCCTCCCACAACACATTTAAAAGGGCATTCCACGAAGAACCTTAATCGCAGTGACATTCTGCAGATTTCACCAATACTGGTGTTTGTGTTTCTTAAGAATTTTTAGAATAGGACATTTGTTCCTATATGATTTAGTCAGCTACTCTCATCATCTTCACTGTCTGCTAACTGGGCACTGCTGAAATGTGTATTTGCTTCAGTTTGGGCCTCATTGATTTACTGTTGAGGCAATTAGCTTAGCCATTAACCACCATTAACATCCATTGTTTTATCGTTAACATTTCTCTCACCTTTCTGTCCACCATGACTTTGCCAAACACACACAAAAAGGGCTGTCATTGTCCTACATCTTAATGTGGAATTTATTACTGTAACCAAAAAATGAGCTTTATTTGTATTTTGTGTGCATCAAAATGTGAGATGTATGCAGATATTTTTTATAAGAACATTGATCATTATGACATTATAATAAATGGTCATTTTTCCTACCATCCAGTTTATGCTTATTAATACATGCAAAAATATAATATGCATTCAAAAATGACAAAAGGGCGGTAACTCCATTTTTTATGTGTGTGTCCGTCACCTCCTCATTGTCACTTGAACAGACAGTAACCCTGAGGCAAGATATATACTTCAGTGGGCAACTGCCAGCTCATTGAGTTGTCATCATAAAAAAATGTAAGCAATAATATTATTTTCAAAAGGCTAAAGGACCAGCTTGGGAATGATTAAAAATAGCAAAATGAGAACTGAAGCAAAATGGTATGGGCACTGAGTCCATGGAACAAACTGGTACCAGGATTCGGATTACATCCCTAATCTAGCATGCATATGTTCCAATCTGTCACCTGGGGTAGTTCCTTTAGGAACCCCATATTCCTCTTTTTCTAGTTATTTTATTTTCATCAGAACACCTGATGTCCTATTATGAAGCCTAGATGTTCAGCAGTGTTTGTTTGTTTTTTAAAAAAATAATTTTTATTAACTGGCCAATCACATCAAATTAAATCACATCACATAAATTCCAAATTACAAAGCCAAATTTTTAAATTTTGTTGGGGGAGCCCATACTTCAAGATCCAAAGGGAGATTCAGATCATCTTCTTATTACTGCGTTAATGTCCAAATCAGTCCCAATCAGTCCAAACAAAATTCATAATTCTATCCAGTCTTATCTTGGTGTTTCCACATCATATCTTGTTCATATAATTTCTATTTTTCCTTTACGATCTCTTCTGTTAGTCTCTTTAAGCCAATAAGCAAAATAATAATCCTGTGTGGATTTCCCGTTCCTCCACTAAGTCCAGATGGTTTCCATATATCTCCTTTGTAGATAACATCGCTCTTTCCATCATAAATTTGGCATTTGTCGCTCTTAAGTTGATCCACAATATGTAAACAACTCTATTTCTTTCTTTCTCCTCCCAGACCCAAGAGCTCCAACAATGCCTCCCAAAATGGCGACGGCATTTTTAACTGCGTCATTCCAAAACTCTTAGCTTTCCAGCTTCATCTTGAAACATTGCTTTGGTTCGAAAGTTTATCTCCACACAGCCTTAAATCCACAGCTTAAGTCCTTAGTTTCTGACTCATTAGGGGAGGGGATTCTTGTTAAATCACATAAGAAAAAGGAAGGCAGGTTTTTTCCCCCCTCTCCCCTCAGTCATACCGTATCTTGACGTATCTTCTCATATTTTATTCTTGTCTTGTTATCAGGGATCTCTTCTGTCAGCAGTCTTTACTCCCCTTTTTCCTTGAAGGATGTGCAATTTATCTCGTCCAAATTGTTTCTTTTGAAGATGCTTGCAACTAGCGGCGTGAATCAGGGACGGCGTCCAGGAGTGCCGGAATCCCACAGGAGGGCTTTGTGCCTAGTGCCCCCACCCCCACAAATTCGGGGGTGGTATAGGGCACAGCAGGGAAGGGCCGTCCCCCCCACAATCCTGGGGGGGGGGGTTAAGGAGGCTAATTACCCCCATCATAGCCTCCAAATTACCTCGTGTGGGTCGGAGAGATGTTATTGTCAGCCATCTTCCGATGCGCCACCTAGTGGCCCCCGATGTTCAGCAGTGTTTTGTTCTGTCTTCCAGGTATCCAGGGAACTCCGGAGATCTGGAATAAGGAAGAACGCACCCTTCTTGAGAATCTCATGCCTGATGTGAAGCAGGATTATGGCGAAGAATACATCCTCAAGCTGAAGATGGCTCTCAATGCCATGCAATTTCTTTCCGTGTCAGATCTCTCTCCCGTGCTTTGTGATGTTTTACACGCATTATTGGCAGAGCGCCCATGTGGTTTATACACTCCAGGCAAGAATGCTTACAAATACCTTCTCATCTTCTGCTATTCTCCTCTCTGGTTTTATGACTTTTGCATAAGGAAAATGTTCAGCACCTCAGACATGCCCAGCGCTCTCAGAGCAGCAGAGAAAGCAAACAAGAACTTGTAGGCAGATACTGCCTGACTTAGTCATTTGTGTGTCAGGCTATTTAGCTGCCTTGTGAATGTTGGGAATCTTGCATTTCATGTGTTAAAAACACATTGGATGGATAAAAGAGGGGAATGTTTAGATTTAAGGCAGAAACCCTCTCTATTCTGTACATTGCACCTCTTATCTACTATTTTTGATACCTTTTTCTCTTGAGTTAGGCTGAACTGAAACTCCTTTTTAAAAACATTTTATTAATTTTCCAAATATAACAAAAATAAAATTAAGAAACAATACAAAATAAAAACAAAATAAATGGACTAGGGGGACACCCCTTTATGTGCATGTGACACCCCTTTATGTGCATGTGCGACCCGTGAAAACAGATGGAAGAAACCCTATGCCCCCAACTTCATTATGCAATTTTCCTGGTTAATGGAGTTGCAAGTACCTGGGAAGCAGATGAGTACGTCTGGTAGGCAGGTAATGCAATCCATTGCAAAATGGGGATTATATTTATGTACTCTAATCTCTGCTGCGTGGTGCACAAGATTCCAGTGGGTTCTTACAGAGTTGAGAAAACAATTTCATAACTTCAGTTAAAGCATGCTGCTATCATGAGAAACATGTCTCACATTATAATTTAATAAAAGAAGACCAAAGGGAGAATAAATGAAACAAAGCAAATATAATCTAATTGCTGTGACTTATTTTGTGTATAGAAACATGCAATGCTATCACCTACCTAACTTGTGTGGCTGGCAGAAGTGAATGAAAGGAGGGGTGGGGGAAGGGCATAGTAGGCTTAAATAAAAACCCAGGAGTTTCCTAGACATTTCTTAATTAAATAATAATAATAAATGAACGAATGACGCTAGACGACAGTTGATCTTGTCAAGGTTTCATCAAGAGATTTAGTGGAACTTCAAGTAAACATAACTGGAGAGATGGGCTTCTGACAGCTTCTAAAGATGATTCATTTGAGAGAGATCAGTGGGCATGTGATTAAGGGATCATGGTGATGAAAGAAACCCCAAAAGGTGACTCAGCTGAACCCTGCCCACAATGTGAGACAGGGAAGCTTGTGAAAACACAGATCCTGGGAGCTAAGAATAATAATATTGTGTGATGAAATGGCTTAAGGTGACCAGGGTTTTGCTTTAAAAAATAAAGTTAATTGTGTGTGTGTGTGTGTGTGTGTGTGTGTGTGAGAGAGAGAGAGAGAGAGAGAGAGAGAGAGAGAGAGAGAGAGAGAGAGAGGGAGGTTGAATTCAGGGATAAATATAAGCTGTTTGGAAAACCCCAGTAGTTTTAACAATTCCCACAGTAGTTTAACAATCCCTCTTCACAAGGAACTCTAGGAATTGTAGCTCTAGGAGAGGAAAAGCGTCTCCTAACAACCCTCTTCACCTTCAACAAACTTCAGCTCCCAGGATTCTTAGGGGGAAGCCATGACTGTTTGAAGTGGTATCACAGGGCTTCAAATTATGGGAGAACCAAAGTCCACCTCCTCCCATAATTCTCTCCAGCAATCACACAAAGTTAACTGGAAACAAGGTTGGGGGGAAAGGAAAAGAAAAAAGGATAAATGTGGCCAGGCCACACATTTCACATAAATTGCAAAATGGCAAATGGGACTTTATGACAGCTCTCCGTGTTGTATAATGAATGGCCTATAGTATTCCGCAGTGGCAGCGGACCTTAAGCAATGTCACTGAAAGCACAATGTCACACTTTAATGGTGCATATTCTAAAGAGGCAGTGCTGTGGGGAAAGGTCTGCCTCTCCAAAGAGGCTGCGACATTCAGCCATCTTTCCAAAGACACCCCAAAGGTAGCTCACACATCACCTCCCACATAAGTGACATCTTAACTTGTTTCTCAGACTACAAGGACAAATGACAAGGATCGAAATGTACCCAGGTGAGAACGTAGTTTGTTCTCACCTTTCTCAATGTGGGCAGACATCATTTGAAAACACTGATAGAAATCTGAGTTTCTGAAAACAGGATAGCTTTGTGAGAAGACAGCGAGAGCCCATTTAATCCAGCGTGTGGTTACACCTGGGGAAGGTCACACACAGCTGTGTTTGATGTGTGAGTCAGCTCAGAAAAGTTTGCATTCTTATTATTACACAGCAGCCCAGTCTCTGAGCAGTGAGAAAATCCAGGGGTTCCAGGCTTTTAACCCAGATTCTCTTTCCTTGGAGTGAAAGTCAGTGGAGATTGTGGTATCCATACGGTTTTATTTACACAAATATACAGCCTGAGCATAGGATGGTGGGGTTCACAGCATTAACACGCCAACAGATCTTACTTATCCATTAGCCACAGCTTTGGGTCCAGGAAATAAACTTATTTGACTGGTTCTGCAAGCTTGTCTGTTAGATTCCAACCCACACTAGACTCAGACCCCCAAGAACTGGAAAGCACTCGGTGCATCATCCAGTCTGGCTCCCCCAAACCTACATTACTACTACTACTACTACTACTACTACTACTACTACATCATAATTCAATATGTTTTCTGCCCTTTGCTATCATGTCCCAGGGTGGGTTACAACAATTTAAAATGGAAAATGGTTGAAACAGATTGCAATTGCTGGAATGGCTGGGCATGTCTCAGGAGTCAAAGGCCAGGTACCCTAGATTGAAGTGGAACATTTGGAATCCACTCACTGATATGCTGCATCAGGGCTGGGGGATCTGTTTCAGTCTGGGGACCACATTCTTTTGTAACCAGCTTTCCAGTGCTGCATGCCAGGAGTGGGAAAAGCGAGATGCTCTAAAGCAGGCAGGACCAGGTGCAAATGTGGGCTGAGCAATAGATGCAGCTCTTACCTTAGTATATTCCAGCCACACAAAAGTCACTTTCCTCACTTGTTCTCTCCAGAAACAGGCACTCAGAGCCTTTCCATCTCTGATACTGGAAGTAGATACTGGAGGTAGATACTGGAAGTAGCAGGAAGATCATGAGTTGTAGCTGCTGCTAGACTTCTCCTCCATGAATTGAGAGCCATTATTACATGTTGTGGGAATGAAAGGTGTGTGAAAAAGTATTGGCCCTCTGCCAGCAGCCTAACAAATCAGAGCAAATCAGAGCACAGTCACCCATTGAATAATTCTGTTCAGCGGTGCAGTGGCAAATACAGAAGTGCAGGGGCCCTTCAGGAGACTCACAGCTATGCCCCCTCCTAAGATTATACAACCTTCTAAGACTGTGCAAAGATCTTATAATGATACAATAATAATAATTGGATAAAGGTAAAGGTAAAGGGACCCCTGACCATTAGGTCCAGTCGTGACCGACTCTGGGGTTGTGGCACTCATCTTGCTTTATTGGCCAAGAGAGCCGGCGTACAGCTTCTGGGTCATGTGGCCAGCATGACTAAACCGCTTCTGGCGAACCAGAGCAGTGCACGGAAACGCCATTTACCTTCCCGCCGGAGCGGTACCTATTTATCTACTTGCACTTTGATGTGCTTTCGAACTGCTAGGTTGGCAGGAGCAGGGAACGAGCAATGGGAGCTCACCCCGTCGCGGGGATTCGAACCACCGACCTTCTGATCGGCAAGTTCTAGGCTTTGTGGTTTAACCCACAGTGCCACCCGCATCCCAATAATTGGATAGGGTTGCCTTATTTCAGAAAGTGAGAATCCAGACACAAAAGTTGTTGAGGTGGGTTTTTTTTGTTTTTGTTTTTTGCAAAATTGCAAAAAACGAGGTTTCTGAGCTTCTTTTAAGGTAAATTGGCAAAAATTACACTGTCAACATGGGTTGCCATAATTCCAGATTTTCCTGGACTTTTTTTGCCGATTTCCACCCAGACACTGCTTCCGACTGCTGTATTCTGGGTATGTCCGGGAAATTCTGGACGTATGGCAACCCTATAAGTGGGGATAAATTGCAATGATCAGTGTGTTGTTTTTCAAGAAGATCTACTATTTTCTGTGCATATACATGTGCAAATGATTTTGAATGCTGCAGTCTCCCCCCGCCCCCGTGACTTTGATTGTGTTTGCCTTGAAGAATATGCACACCATTATCTTGCAACTGAAGCACTTTGTGTGCTCAGCGTTTCTAAATGTTTGGAGCATATGAAACAATTAATCTGTGCTCTTCTGATGAGCCTGATCTAGTGTGACCCTAGAAGCCATTCCCCAGTGCCCGATTCACTCTGATTTGTCTCAAATCAGCACAAAGGGTAAGAAGATTAAACAGTTTCTGCAGAAATAGAAATGTGCCTTTGACTCATCATGTCACTAGACCATAACACCTCTGCTGCTGTTAGCTGAGAAGTAAACTGAAGGCATGTGGCATTGGACGGGAGCTACATGCAAGGTTTTTGTTGCTTTGTTCCCACAACAGCTTCAATCAGGAGCAATCAATCTGAGTGGTAAGAATTTGAGATGACTGACCGAACCCAAAGGGTGCTTGTCAGAGCTGCCCAAGGTCCCAGCTCACAAAGGACCAACGCTGCTTCGTTGTTAAGTACAAAAGTCTTTATTGAAGTTCAGTTTCACTTCCAGAGCCGCAGTGCGCAGCTCTACGTCTCAACTGTCAGACCGCTGATGCTCCGTCTGAGTCTCCTCCCCCCAGACACCAATTTAAGACTCTAGCCTTACTCCACCTCTTCCTCTGTTCCTTCCGCCTCTGGTTCTGCCTGGCCGTTGGGGTCTCGCCCTTTCTAGACTCTTCTGACACTGAGTCCCCTGAGCCTTCCCCCTCCCTCCGGCGGGCTTTAGGAGCTGGTTCCCCATCCGGGTCTCCTGCTGTTCCCCGCGCATGTACATTTGAACTTGGCGCGCGCGCCCAGCCGGTAACTTTTCTCCTGACCGTTTCACTGCTGCTGCTGTCACTGCTTCCCCCTCTGGGGGGGGCTAGCTGCAACTGACCTCCCCTCCGTTGGAGGCGTGGTCAGCCCTGACTCACTCTCTCTCCCCGCTGGAGGAGACGTTGGCCCTGACACATGTGACTCTTCCCCCCCACTACGCTCTGGTGGGGAAACTGGTCCCGATCCCCCACTGCTGCTTTGGGGTTCCCCTCTGGCTCCTTGTTTCTGGTGCGTCCCCCCTGGGACCCCCCTTGCCCTGACCATAGGCGCCCCCTTCTGGGAATCTTCTGATTCGCTGGAGAAGCTCATGGAATCTCTCGGGCCACTGTCATACTCCCCTACGCTGCCCTCGGATTCTTCCCCTTCGCTCTCCATTTCCTCTCTCCCCAGTGCTCCTGCTCCTGAGTCCCTGACATCCATCCCCCCCTCGAAGCCCCCCCTTCCCCCTCCCCCTCTTCGGGTGTGGGTTCCGGGTGCTCCAGTGCTGTGGGTGTGAGTGCGGGATACCATTCTTCCCCCCCGGTGTGCAGCCGGTCCGCGGGATCCGGCCAGACCGCAATGGGCTCGTCGACGTCGATTTCTTCTGCTTCCATCTCTCTGCTGTTGTGCTCGAATCCAGGATCCTCCCCCAACACGTCCATGTCCTCCCCTCCCCTGGGTACCTCTGGTGAGACTGCGTGTAAAGGTCCCCGCAGCAGCTCCCTGTGCCACCCCACCTCCGGTTGAGTGTCCCACCAATAGGAGCGGTCTGTGGCAAACCCCGAGAGTGACCCCTCCGGGGAGCTTGTTTCCAGCGTCGTCTCTTCAGCTGATGAAAAACCCCGGAACGTACTGGCTGAAAGTGTGGGTGTGAAAAGCCAGTCGTCGAAATACTCTGCTGGCATAGGTCTGTGTGGGAAGAGTGCATGGAACTCGTCTTTGAGGTAGTGCTCCTCCACGGCATAGCACGGTACCCATCTGTTGGCGCTGGCTGGGGTACCTTCCCTGGCGAGGAGATATTCCACCCCCTCTTCCCCCCACCTCGAGTCCAAAATCTCCGTGACCTCGTTGAGTGGCGTCGCCCTCCGTGACCCCTCCCTCTTTGGAGATTCGTTAAGTGGGTCTGGCGCGTTCCCTGGCGCCTGAAACCTGTGGGGTGCCCTGTAGGGTGTGAGCACTGACCTATGAAAGACTGGATGCATTCTGGAGCCCTCCGGGAGTGTCAACCGGAAGGCCACTGGGTTGACTTGTGCCGCGACCTGGTAAGGCCCCAGCTGCTTGTGTTTGAGCTTCCTCTTAGCTAACGTCCTGGCCGGCACTGCATGGGCCGCTAACCAGACCCAGTCCCCCACCTGAATGTCTTCCCCAACTCTCCTGTGCTTGTCTGCCTGCATTTTGTAGGCGTGTTTCGCCAGTTCCAAGTGCCTGCGGAGTTGCTGGTGGACCTCCTGTAACTCTGCTGCTAAGTGCTCTGCTCCCCGTGGCTCCCCCACGCCCTCAGGCTCTAACCCCGGGAAGGTTCTGGGATGCCGCCCATTGTTGGCGAAGAACGGTGTCACCCCTGTAGACGCGTGCTTCGTGTTGTTGTAGGCAAACTCGGCCAGCGGTTGGTAGTTCACCCAGGTTGAGGGTTGTTGATTCGCATAGCATCGCAGGTACTGCTGCATGATGGCGTTGACCCTCTCCGCCTGTCCGTTGGTCTGCGGGTGTCGTGCCGATGCTAAGTTGATCTTGACGTTCAGGATGCCCAGTAGCTTCTGCCAGAAGCTCGAGATGAATTGGCGACCCCGGTCAGAAAGGATGGACCGCGGCAAGCCATGCGCCTTGAACACTATGAACAGCTTGGCGGTCTGTTCCGCTGTGGCCACCTTCGCGCAAGGAATGAAGTGCGCCATCTTGGTGAACATGTCTACGACCACGAGTACGGCTGTTTTGCCTCGCGAACTGGGCAGATCTGTGACGAAGTCCAGGGCCACTCTCTCCCACGGTTCGAACGGCGTCTGTAGGGGTTCCAGCAGACCCGCCGGCTTCCTGTGTACTGGCTTGGCCCTTTGGCAGGTGTCACACCTGGAGACGTAATCCGCGACTTCACCCCTCATCTTGGGCCACCAAAAGTCTCTGGTTACCAATTCCGCCTTCTTGTCCTTGCCGAAGTGCCCAGCGCTGGGCGCGTCGTGTAACTGCTGCAGGACTTTCGCGCGGAGGTCGTCTCCGGGTACGTAGAGAGCCCCTTTGCGTATGAGCAGTCCGTCTCGTATCTGGAACTCGTCGTCCTTCGCTGTGCCTCTTCGCACCTCCTCCATTTTGGATTGTGCGAACGAATCCGTCTGCAGCGCTCGATGTACCGCGTCCAGGTCCACTGCGGCTGAAGCGCACGCCCACGCTTTCGGTGCGAAAATGTGTTTGGCCGCCACCGGTGCCGCTTCCTCGAGATACTGCGGCTTCCTGGATAGTGCATCCGCCATGACGTTGGTGTCACCCGGGACGTATTCTATCCGGAAATCGAAATCCGCAAAGAACTCCGCCCAGCGGATGTGTCTCTGGTTCAGGAACCGCGCCGTGCGCCAGTACTCCAGGTTCTTATGGTCCGTGCGGACCTGCACTGTGTGTCTGGCTCCGACTAGGAAGTGCCGCCATGCCTTGAAGGCTGCATGAATGGCCAGCAACTCCCTGTCCCAGATGGTGTAGTTCTGTTCCGACTTGCTGAGTTTCCTGGAGTAGAACGTGCACGGCCTCCAGTCCCCTTGCGGATCTTGCTGCAACAGGACCGCCCCCACCGCTCTGTCCGAGGCGTCCGTCTCAACCCTCATTGGCTTGCTGGGGTTCACGTGTAGCAGCTGTTCTTCGGACGCGAAGAGACGCTTGAGTCTCCGAAAGGACTGCTCCGCCTGGTCCGTCCAGGTGAACTTTTTCTTCTTGGAGCTGAGTGTGTCCGTGATGGCCGCCGTCTCCTTCGCGAACCCCTTGATGAACTTGCGATAAAAGTTGGCGAAGCTGACGAACTTCTGGACCTCCTTCCGATTGCGCGGGCTCTTCCAGTCCAACACCGCGCGGACCTTGGTGCTGTCCATGGCGAGTCCCTTGTCGGACAGCTTGTAGCCCAGGAAATCCACCTCCGTCATGTCGAACTGGCACTTCTCTAGTTTGGCGTAAAGTCTGTGCTCCCGTAGCCTCTGCAGGACCTCCTTGACGTCCCCCTCATGAGCCTCCTGCGATTCCGAAAAGATCAGGATGTCGTCCAGGAAGCAGACGCACTTCTTGTAGAGGAGTCCCGCTAACACGTGATGCATGAAAGCTTGGAATGTATGGGAGCCATTTTGTAGACCAAACGGCA